>NC_071282.1:13141660-13344160 GCF_023375685.1 Ictalurus furcatus
TTTTGGTCATGATAATCCTGATATGAAATTTCCATACAGTTCCATGTCTCACACTACCCTTTGTTTTCAGCCTTAAAATTTTAAACATGAAAAAAGACCACAAAAAGACTCAGAGTGACTTATTTACATACTGACAATACAATTTCAATGTGGAAATCCACTTCTATTTTTGCAAATCAGTACGAAAATCAACTCAATCTAAAACTCCCAGTGCCCCAGGTGTAAACGAGAAGGCAAACGAAGGAAAACTACTGCACGTGTGATGTTTTCTCAACCCATTGAGTAAAATAACACGCCACTTAGTCACCGAACTCGCAAAGTCAGTAACGGGAAACCAAAATAATCCACACATATTTTCGCAACCCTGACAAAAAAGACTGCCCCCTCGCCACATGGAGCAGCAGAGGTAGAATCTGAGAAAGGTTCTCCAGGTGAAATGTGGAACGGTGAGCTCTCACATGGTGTAGAGGAGAAAACCAGAGAAAGCCTATTTGAACTTGCAAGAAAAAAAAATGTTTGGAGTTTGCCATCAGGCTCACGAAAACCGTGCGGTTGAAAGCAAAGCCGTTTGTTTAAACGTAAGCAAAGGAACTGCCATGGTTACTAATCTGCAGCAAAGAAAACTGTTTGGACAAACTCTGCCTTTTTTTTATCCTCTCTTTTTCACAGGCGCCTGATACCTCTGAATTTGCAAAGAAAGAGCCTGGCATGTAGAGAGGCTGAGACGGAGGGAAAGGACCGCTGAAGCAGACAGGTCAGGAGCAGGACAGTGTGTTGGCCCTGCTCTGTGTGTGTGTGTGTGTGTGTGTGTGTGTGTGTGTGAGTGTGAGGGAAAAACCATGTGACTGTAGAGACATAAAGCATGTTCTGTCGCCCTGACTGTCTCCGTTTACAATATAGCTTTTGTTACGGAACATCTGAGCCGCTTTGATCTCGCTTAATGGAGTTTAGTAATGATCACAGCGACGGCCAACCTCACACACACGCCCTCACGCATAAACAAGGGAGCACGCGTGTACTCACACACGCACATGCCTACGCACAAAATTCGGGTAAACGTGGTGCTCCTCAACTGACCTGGGTTAAACCGAGGTTGAAATGAGGTTACGATGGGACATAATGCCATTCATTGACATGAAGGATTTGGGACAGCAGGATCAGTTTGTGTGATCTTAATTATGAGCTCATTAGCCATAAATGCAGACCCCATTCCCAAGACACACAAAATTAGATTAAACAAATAAGCCTACAGTCATGCTGGCCATAATTCCCACATCCATACACCAGACTGAAAATACCAAACTCTTTAAGCACTTCTCGATTGCAGATTACTTAAACTGTGCTGACGACCATTTCTACAATATGTAAGGAATAATATATTTATTGGAAAATTATCCTCTGTTCTGAAGAGTCACTTACCGACTTCTTTACAAAGGATTGCTACTGACACTGGAGACTCCTTCCATAAATATTAAATAAACATCTGCTCTTTGAAAACACATTTTCTTAATTCATTTATTATTTAACTTACAGTTAAGGCCAGAGGTTTATATACACCTTGCAGAATCTGTGAAATAATAATTTAAAATAAAAATAAAAATAAAGAGGATCATAAAAAAATTGCATTTTGTTTTTTATTTAGTTCTTCCCTGAATAAGTTATTTCACATAACAGATGTTTACATATAGTCCACAAGACACAATAATAACTGAATTTACACCAATGCACCAGTTCAAAAGTTTACACACGCTTGATTGAGAGTTGTTCATGAGTTTATCCTGAGCAGTGACCCCTTAGCAACAGCTATGTGATGTTGAGATCCATCTTTTCACACTGAGGACAACTGAGGGACTCGTACACAACTATTACAAAAGGTGCAAACATTCACTGATGCTCAAGAAGGTAACAGGACACATGAATAACCAGTGTAACCAGTAGGGGTGTAAACTTTTGCCTTCTGAGAAATAGCTTATGCAGCTTCTGAAGGGAAGTATAAATGGGGAAAAAATGAGATCTTTAAACAAAATAATAACAAATTACACCGATCATCCTGTTCAAAATTCATTCATTAACACCTTCAGATTTGAGAATTCGACAGCATTGTTGTATAAATTGTTTTATTACACATTATTATTATTTATTATACGTTAATATTATTCTATTATTATTGCCAGTAGAAATGATGTGGTTTATCGCTTATATTTTATCTCTAAACGTGTGGGTTATAACTTGCATTTCATACACGTTCTTCATCCTACCTTTGGAAACTCTTTGTTAAGTGTTGCTTGACTTAAAAAAATATATATTATATATGTTCAAGTGTTTAAGGTTGTTATGAAGAACTACTATGAATTATTCAGTAATTACAGTGAAATGAAAAGAAATGTTTTATAATCTGATGATTTTTTTTTAAAGTATATAATAACTATATTATTATGGGAAAGAAAATCATTTAAAAAAAACCCCTAATATCAGTGCTTTTTCTATCATGATTTTACATGGGCAGAAATACAGATATAAAAAATGAGCTTCTGCATCTGAAATGAAAATGAAGCAACAATTACAGTTTAAAAGTGGTAGAAATGTTCAATTACACAGCTGTCAGAAAAAGGAAATGCAAGTTCAGTAATGAAGATAATGCGTTAATAAATGAAGACTCTCTTGTCAGAGCAAGTAAATCATGTGGAGGGAATTAATACAGATAATATTCCATTAGACATTTTACTAATTGGCTTTAATGGGAAATAAAACCCCCAAAACCCCAGAGAGTGTACAGATTAAGGTAACTACTACTGTATGTATAGTGTAAAAGTGTACAATTAAAGTGTATATTAAGTGTATTGTCGCCACCTGTGGTTAATACAACATCTGGAAAATTAGCCATTTCACAAAAGTCCTGTTTAATGTGTTGAATTTCTCTGTTAGTTTCCCAAGTCGCCAGATCTATGTGATAAAAGAATCCCACTTGATAAGGAGCATTTCCGTGAATTCTGTGGGAAAAGGATGTACTCGGCAAAACTCTGTACGTTGCGGCCTTAAAAAACAGCTGCAAATACTATAGGGTGTGATGGCTTGCCAGAAAAGTGACTACATGGGGATATTTACATTACCATAAAATTGCTAACGTCATGGATTCATTCAGTGAATCATGTGATACAAGAAGTCATGAGACGGAAGAATCACGAGACATCCGTGTTTACTAGCCAAGCGTTCATGTTTAGCAGAAATATAAGTGTTTCAGAGCTGTGGTTTTGCAGCCCACTCTGCAGAAGAGGGCAGACAGCCCTTTCCTCTGAGTGTGTTGCACAGCCCTGTAACGCAACATAAGCAGCAGATACAGGTCATGTATTTTGAAGGAAACAAATGTCAGCCTTCACACTCCACTGTTGGAGAGCTGGATGGTGGGTGGCAATGGGCAGGGGACCAAAAACTGGGAAGAAAATGTAAAAAAAAAAAATCCAAACAATTATATAATGTTCTTAATATCCTAATAAAAGACCCATATAAATCACTCCAAACCACATCAACAAGGACACACCTTTTAACTGGCACGTCATCTTTATTTTGGTTGTCATATGGATTTGAGACCTACTGCCGCTCTGTTTTTCTGCATGGTGTCTGGAGGGGATGTGTGAATTACGATTGATGGATCCGCCCTGGTGTTAGGAACTACATGTTCAGAATGACGTAATCATGGCCGACGCATACTCAGGCTTTATAACTTTTTGATAAGAGACCATTGTTTGAGTTAAAAGATTGGGGGTGGGGGGGGGTGGGGGTGGGGGGTATTGGTGTTACCTGTTGTATTTATGCTGTATATCACTCAAATACACTTTACACCTTGATCCTAGAGCTTTTATAGCTCATCCAAAGTGCGATTAAAACATCTTTTTAAAAAAATAAAAAATGGTAGTAGTAACCACATTCTTACCTAGCTTTCATTTTTCAGTTTTAGGGATATAACCAAATATGGTTATATACATTATATTCTTTTTTTTTGTTTGTTTGTTTGTTAATAAAGCTGAAAAAGGCATTTGGTTGAGATTAGAGGTGTGCATCAGGACTGGGATACCTCAGGATGAAAACAAAAAACAAAAATTTGCACAAGCAAGAGGTTTTAACTTTCACGCAGGCAAGTTGGATACAAAGCTCAAATAAAGACCAGGTTCTTTAAAATAAACATGTGATGGTCCTTAGTAACTGCCTGGTCAGGGTCGTGGTGGTTCAAGTTAAGCTACTAGTCAGTTTGTTTTCCGGACAGAGCTGAAATGCATTTTCATTTTAAAACGTTCTCCGTCTACACTGGTGTTTTCAAACATTTTCCAAAAATTGCTCGTCCACATTTAAAAACGCTTACATCCCTATACTACACATGCGTAAAAACATAAGAAGCTTTGGCCTGTGTCATTTCCATCAGGCGTTTATTTAAAAATGGAATCTGAAGGTTGTACAAATTGACAATAATCTTTAACAACTATCAAACTGGATAGCAGGCACAACAACTAACTACAGTACAATATCGTCCACCATCTTGTTTGTTTTGAGTTGAATGGGTCACATGACTGTGTCACAAGGCTAATAATACATCATTGTTTTTGAATGGGCCTGTCCAAATACCCACACTTGCGGTCTTTGCACTTGACCACTTGTCTACTTACATGACGTATTTCCTGTATTTGGCCCAAGTGTTCAAGTGGGAATGAAGACCGCAAGTGTGTGCAGAACTTCATTACCCGATGGGACACACTTAGCAAGTGCAAAAATGTTGGTCCAGGTTGCGGCAGCGGTTCTCGTCGCTGTTATTATTCTTTTAAGTACTTACAATTGCAGAACATGGTGACGCAACGAACAAACAACACTATGCTTGGACATTTTTTTAAGACCTGGGACAGTCTTGTGTACTTACTTCCTGTCGCGTACACACGCTGTCAAGTGGCCAAGACCACAAGTGCGAAGACCACGCATGACAATTTTGTGCAATTGCGATTTCGGCAAACTCAAGTACTTTTCCGCAAAAAGCACAAAAAAACTCCGCAAATCGCATCGCAAATTTTGAAAAATGCCGCAGCAAAATCAAGCTTTTTTGAAATGGACTGAAAAACACCGTCTCTGTGTGGATAGAAGGCCAAAGCGTAGAGAAAAAGCTGCGTTGTCACATTTATCTGGACTAATGTGGGTGTAGCCTTAGACCATGCTGGTAGTGCTGGCATTTCTACCTCTGGCTTTTTAACAGTGTTTTCAAGTGTTTTCCCAATAAAATAAAATAAAATAAAATAATAACCTCCTGGTTTAGGCCACGTCTACTTCAGCTTTAAAGAAACGCACAGTATGGTTAATGCACCGTTACTTTTTATACTGTTCTCCCCCAGCATACATAAACATACTTACATTAGCTTTTCAGGATTAGTTTATACTTTTTCACTTTTACTTTTGATACTTCATTTTTTGTTTTTGAGAATACCTCAATCACACCTAAACTGGTGTCCCTGAGTACACAGCTACTTCAGCAGCCAAGCCTTTGACAAAATGCTTCCTCGCTTCAGGCAAGAACATATAATTCCCCTTTAAATGCCAGACAGCTTTTAAGTGGAGTTAACTGCGATTATTCATATTGAACACCCAACAGTGCAAGCATTCAGAATCCTGTAAACACTCAAGTATGAGAAATTTCTTTGAATAATGGGCTTGGTACGTCAAAAAAAAAAAGCAAAACCATTAATCACATGCTAATAGGCCTTCACAACTAACTAGCATTTACATGTGTGGTATTTATTAAGGGAGGAGTATGACATTTGGTTTTGGTATATTATGTGGTGCTGAAAATAACCATACTGAGACTAGGGTGTGACGATCTATCTACATAATGTCAGTTAGTTCAGAAGAGATATTACGTAGTATATATAAAACAGCAGCTCTGACAGAAGTGCCGACTGTAATTCAGATCACATGTTTACATTAATTTACTTATTCTAATATGTTATCTATAGTAACAGGTAATTCACAGGGATTTATATAGTGGACTAATAATAATACAATGGATTACTAATAAACAATTCTTAAAGATGTGCTGTTAAATAAAAATGTACAATCATTGATATGGTGAAGTTTTCTGTATGAAGACGTTTATGCAAGACATTTATGGAAGGAGTCTCCAGTATCAGCACAGAAACAGTAAAAAGTCTTTCTGCATTTTTTTTTTGTCTTATTAGCTTATTAAAAAGAGAGGTTGGTGATGGAATGACAGGTTATATCTGCTATATTGTAAGTGCTAATAGGAAAAGTTGTTTTGCGGCTGTTTCATTAAACGTAACTATATATTGATGAAAAGTGTCATGGACTACGCTTTAATTAATGAAAAAAGAAGAAGAAGAAACCATTGGCAAACATGCTGAGACATGACTCCACTTTAGGGTGGTAATGGTACCACACCACACTGTCACTGATTATTTTCCAGCATGGCCTGGAGTATTTTATTCCTAATATCAATTAAACAGTATCCTAGTCCATTAGCTAAGCTACCTTTCTTGGTGTTTAATAGCTTGCTAATTTTTGATTAGCTACAATTATATTGTAGGAAACTGTTTTCTTTCATAATGTGACTTTCCAAATGCAATGGTCAACATTACTGCTTAGTGGCTTGGCGTTTTTGGCTAAGTTGTTTTATTTTATTTCTTGATCATGTTACAGAGTACTGCAGCTCAATTTAGCTAATGTTAGCAAAGATTAGCTACCCATTCTTGTGCTGCATTCATGAAAAAGTGGGAACTGCAATGTTTCAGACTTTCAGAAGTCAGAAAAGTCCATTTGAACAGCTTTCTAAAATCCTCACAGTCCTTTTGTATTTCTCAAGCGCTCCAAAGTTTCAACATGGCAGCAATAATAAGCAAAAAGTCAGAACAAGAAACACAAGCATCATTTAAGCAGTCTTTTGAGTTTCTTTTATGTATGCTATGCTAAATATAAACAGATCATTCAGAGATCCCCCGCTGAAAAAAACAATAGAAACCATCACAGAAATTCTAATGATTTTCTATTTGTAGTTTCCACTACAAATACCGTTACAAACCATCAGCTGTTAACCATTAAAACCATTACTAAATGGTTTCCATTACGTCATAGGTCTTTAATAATATCCACTAGATAAAACATGTCACCAATAAAAGGCAACAAATTACCAGTAGAGACCCACATGGACCATTACAGTTTGCATTAAAACCACAACAAATTCTATGAGGGTTTCTATTGGGGGTTTTTTCAGCAGAGTTGGTTCATTTTGTGCAAGAATTTCATTCAAATGTCACACTTTCGTGTGTTTTTCAGTAACCATAGCCTACGTTTATGTTTAAAATAAATGAAGCACTATCCAAACAACTCCTCTTGGACAATATTAAAGATCTTTTAAACTCCACACCAAAGCCAAACATATGCTAGTTCCTATAAGCCATGAACACGGCACGTTGCTAGTATGATATTTAGGCATAAACACTAATCTAATCTGTTAGCTGGCTTACAAAATAATAAAACAAAACATTCGCACCGATTCTGTTGGTGGTTTTGTGTCTGGACTGTTTACTGGATAAAATTACGCTAATGGGAATCATTCTCTAAATGAAAGGACCACTGACCCACTGGTGAGCTCTGATTATTCTTAGATTCAATGCCAAGCCCATGCTAATGACTAGTCAGTACTTGTTGTGGGAAGCCAAGTTAGCATTTAGTGACTGTTTTGTATTGAGGTCTGTGCTTGCTCCACCTGGGCACGGTGACGCTAATAGGCAGGTAACAGATGGCCTGCTTCCCATCATCCCTATGGGAACAGGTGTGGATCTGCCTCTCTGTGCTGCACAATATATTGTACGTTAACTATTATTTCAGTACTAGCCTGTGCTGTTTGATATTACACAAAGCTGCAATGTGAAACCTTTAACAACATCAGAGCTGATCGATTATAAAGGTCATAAGATTTATAGCGTACTGAAACCATCTCAGACATCCCAAATGAGCTTCTGTGGCTGTTTTGATCAAGCACGTCAGTCGCATGATCCGACAAACATAGTCATTTTGGTCAAAATAATGAAGGCCAGTCTTTAACCAAGGCATACCATCCTAAACCAAAGGGTTCAGGAAAAGGTTTTTAATAAATTGGAAGGCATATTGAAATCAAAATACGTCGCGCTATAATGTGCAGTGTAGCCGTTTTTGAAAACAAGCAGTTTGGCAAAAATGAACAAGGGATGGAAATCAGGGGGAAAATGTTGGAGGGTGTTTTGAGTGGAAATATTTGCTCTAATCAAACAGACTAAATGATGCATTAGGAGTGGGAGATATAACAGAAATATAGTATCATATCACACTGACACATAATAACTATCATGATTAGGGTTGTTACTGTGTCACGGTTAGTTACGGTGTATGATTGGATGGTTACATCACAGTTGAGTTTTGAAAATACTGATTAAAATGCATTTCTGTCTGTTACCATCCAGTCATTTCGTGATTTCACGATCGCAGAAATGAACGCAAAATCAAGCAAACTTCGGAGTACAGCAGATTTTGCGCAGATCATGTGATGTCATCACAACATACATTCAGTCAAAGCCCTCTTCGAATCACGTCTGTCGAACATGAACGAGCTAAAAGTTCTCATTTACCAACAAACATCACTGTGAACGGCCGTGCAAAACAATTTCTTGCAAGTGCAATTTCACGAGTTCAAGTAGTAACATCCATCCATTTTCTGTAATGCTTATCCTACACAGGGTTGCCGGGGAGACTGGAGCCCATCCCAGGGAACTCGAGGTACAAGGTAGGGGACACCCTGGACAGGGTGCCAACCCACCACAGGGCATAATCGTACACACATTCACACACCACGGACAATTTGGAAATGCCAATCTGCTTACACAACGCATGTCTTTGATCAGGGGGAGGATACCAGAGTACCAGGAGGAAAACCCTGAAACAAGGGGGGAACATGCAAACTCTGGGCACACAGGGCAAAGGCAGGATTCGAAACCCCAACCCCAAAAGTGCACAGCAAATATGCTAACCACTGAGCCACTGTGCCCCCTAAATTCAAGTCGTTTTCTGCAAAAAAGCACAAAAACCTCACACATTTTGAAAAAGCCGCAGCAAAATCGAGCATCACAAAAAAACTCGGCGATATCCTGTATGGTTTGATCATCTAGTTATATTGTTACCTCTGCCGCCCCTCCTAGTATGTATCCTAACTTTACCTTTAACTTTCTGTGCTATTAAATGCACAAAAGAACATGGCATTGTTGAACAAAACTAACCAAAACATCATTCACTAACCAAAAGAAAGTGATAAATATTGACAGCAAAATCATTTTTTATTAAAACCTTGTTCTCAAACATAAGAAAACAAAAACAATTTGATATTTTGTTTCCTTGTTATACGGTGTATACAAGGATGTGCAAAGAGACTTCTGCGCAAAATTCCATAAAAATTATTTTTACCACCGGCTTGTGCATATTTTTACATTTCGACACCAGCTTGTGTATTTTAATATTTTAAACTATAACACCCCTGATCATGGTATGAACTGTACATTTACTAACAAACTGCCAGCAAAACATTAGTGTTGCATCATTATTTTTTTTATATGAAAAACTTTTCAATACTTTTATTTAATATTAACCCAAATTTAATCTGAAAAGGAGAAAGAATTATAACAACTCCAAATTTTAAATTAAAGACTTTAAAGGTTCAGTACAAAATTTTCACATCAAATCAGACACCAATGAAAGGTATTGTTAAAATAATGTTAGAAAAACGTATCACTATACCTGCAATATCTCAGAAATTATCATAATATTACTATCTTTTCATATTTTCCAGCTCTACTACACACACAATCAAGCAAACACAAACAAGTCTGGTTCAAGGAGAAGGCACGCAATAATGCTTTTCCCATACCAAAGTACTAGCAGTCTTCACTAGGGACTACAGGTCTGACAGGAAGGAACCTGACATCAACAAATGTGTGTGTGTGTGAGAGAAAGAGAGAGAGAGATGGAGAGAGAGAGCTTTGGCTTGCTATTTATGAGTCTGGACATAGGTCCAGTATTTTGTATAGCTGCTATTCAGTGTACAGAATCATGTTGTGAGCATGTTTGTTGTCTATGTCCCTGAGTTGATGGATGATGGAAGCCTTCTTGGAGGCCGTTTTCCTAAAACCTGAAGCAGAACATGTTGCATAACATCTCCACCGACACACTAGGCATTTCTCCGTCTCTCTAATGACTAAACAAGAGACAAGAGGCTACCTTAAAAGCTTTGCCATGTTTCCCCTGTCCAAACCGCAACACACGACCCTGTTTCCATCACTCAAATTCAGATAGCTTTTGCATGCTCATTCCCATGATGCAGAGGGTCCCTCGACGTGTGTAACCATACTCAAAACCCCAAGACGAACACACAGGACGGAAGCAGGACAGATGCAGGAATCTGCAGTATGTGGCTTGTCCGTTTAAGGTATTTGACTGGTCGGAAGCTTGATAAACAGCTCTCTTGGACTTCCAATGAGTGATTTCCAAGAGCGACTGTTTGATATCCTGCAGTCTGGGACATGTTTTGAAATATTTTATATGGGATTAGGAGGGTAAATTGGGGAGGGTAAATAATTACCTGCTAACTCTTGGGACAGTCCATGCTTCAGTTGTACAAAGATCCAAACGCATCACTATGAGGGGCCCAAGCACCGGATGTGAGACTTCCAAGGTGTTGAGACTTTTTCATTTAAGATTATTGCTTATGCTGGTGTGTTTGATAAAAACAGAAAAGCATTCAACATAAAACCTCAGCAGGCCCTGAGCGACAGGGAGGGGCAGAGAGGCTGTTATGCCTGTTATCAGTTTCCAAGGGGGGAAATACAGACAGGAAGCTCATCTGAATCAAGGGAGGGGAGCACTATCGGAAGTGTCGAGTAAACACTGCTCTCCTTTTTAATCATCCAGACTCACGGTTTTTAACTTGAGATGCTTTCATCTCGCCTTCGCCCTGACGCATCCAATATCTCAACCTCCCCCGAGTGGAGAGACAGTGGTATGTCCTCCAGAGAGAGAGAGAGCGAGAGAGCAAGAGAGAGAGAGAGCGATAGAAATGTAAACTATAATCAGACAATCAAACTAAACTTTAGGCAGCCACAGTGTTGAAAGAGTTGGCTAAGTCGCCAAGATTTACACTGCAAATTAAAGTATCTGAGAATAGTTCTCCCGCTTTCAACAAAGCTAACCATCACTATTGCTGAAGAAAAACTGGTCCTAGATTAGTCCACATGAGCAGACCTAATTATCCCCATTACAAAAGACTGGGTGACCTCTTTCTTGTACAAAAGAAAAAAAAATCTCCAATAGTAAAAAGCAGCGTTGAAAAATAATCCAAAGGAAACTCAGATGAGAAAGTGAGCCTTTTTTGAACGACTTGGCTTCTTTTAATTGGGCCAAGAGTGGGATTAACTTCAAAAGGTGCGGTGGGCAAAACCTCAAATTTGCCCTCTTATCATCCCCCCCTCCACTGCCCATGCTTAAGCAACAGCTGCCTTTCCCCTCAAGTTCAAAGCATCCCAGAATGCACTGCGATGGCCCTGCTTCACTATAGTGGGACGGATGTGGAGCCTGCCAAGGCATCTGGCCTTTTCAAAGGTATGGGCGCAGGACCAAAGAGCCCAAGATACTGATATTGGACGAGGAGAGGGGGCACGGCAAGAGCCATAATCCCTCAGCAAAGCACTTGGCAGAGCGGCTGATATCTCGAAAATGACCTTAACGTAGTGCATGGAAGGAATGACTGGAGCATGAGTTATGGCATAAAGAAGTTATTGTTGACTCTACACTACTTAGGCTCACATTGCCAGTACATCCATAACACGGATGGCTGAACTTCTAGGTTTTAACCACTGCTTGTTGTTGTTGTTGTAGTTTCTTTGTAGTTTTTCTCTCGTGATGCTCTCAGTAGCCAAATCTCGTAAAACGATGGATCTTCAAAGAATTCACTGAAATGTACTTATTGTGATATAAAATGATTCAGAGATATAAAACTGTTCCTTTAACTATTGAACAAATTCCACAACAGGCACAAAATCTCACATTGTAACTGTTTAAATAATCCCACCCACCTGATCTTCCCTGTTTCTATTGTTTCTCTCTCTCTCTCTCTCTCTTCCTTTTCTTAAAACAGATTAAAAAAAGATCTCTTCATTTCTTGTGAGAATCCAGACTTTCTACAAAATTCTTCTTGTTTCTACAAGCTATCAAGACAAAATAATTGCTATAAAATGACAGCATTGTTATAGCTGGCGGGTTAAATTTGACATGGATTGCAATTAAGCCTAGTCCAAGAGCACTAAGGGTTTTTTTTTTCATATTTTGAGCCAAATGCTCAGCAAATTTCTGAAAAGTTGGCGCGACAATTTGCAAATCGTTGTACACCCTGTTCTGAAAAGTGCCCAACAGGACGGCATAATTAAAAGGGGACCAGACAGACGCACGACGCCATACAGTGTCTTGCTATGTTATCGTTAGTTTTAATCAGCATCTTCTTTTCATTCTCAGCGAAGTGTACATTTTTTATTGCACTATCTAGGCATATTTTTGACTTGCTGATCATTTCACACAAGTTGAAAATGCGTATTAAAACAGGTTGATAAACAGTGGCTTGTGATTTCCAACACTGTTACAAAATGTTTTTTTTAAAAAGAACAAAATCATGGACCCACTGGCTATGCTTCATGCACCTATGACGGTCCCTGACCCCCATTTTGAGAACCACTAGACTTTAGGACGATCAGCAAGTCCAGCACTGATAGTAATGCAAGACTAGCCTAAATGTACTTGTGGAAAGCCAAACTTTAAAATGAACAAAATGGAGAGACGTCCTGGAGGAATACGCCGACACTCGCTTCGTGTCGTACTTGTAACCCGAGCATGTTTTTCAATCTTCACAACAATAAAAAAAACAACTCCCGACTATTAATATCCTGCTTTCACAAAGCAAAGTACACAATACATATATGATCTAATTCCATTCAAGACCAGAAGCTGTCCTAAGTTGCACCACCCCCAACTAAATGAAACGCTTCCATTATCATCGTGTCCAATCTTTTTCTCCCCCCCCCCTCCCTCATTCACACTATTATCCACTGGATAAACGGAGAGGAATCTGTGTCCCTAAGAGACGAACTAAGGCCTAGAATAACATCTTAAGGGTGATTGTGATGGAATCGCGCTTAAGGAGATCAAAGCCGGACTTAGATGTATAATTACTGGTGGTTATGAAAACTGGCTGTCATCTTCTGCTACGGATGAGCATGTAGAATTCAGAGTAGCCTGAGGACAGTAAGGCAGCAGACACACCTAAAAAACTTTGAACGAGCGAGCAAGAAAAACAGAGATAAAAACAGAGCACGAGAGAGCTAGAGAGAAAGAGAGAGAGAGATAGAGGTTGAGAGAGAGAGAGACAAAGACCTTGATGCTTGGAGAAAGTGATTTGTCTTTCTTGGCCTTTCCTTCTTGATATTATCAAATATGATAATATGTGATATATGAGTTGAAATAAGTCAGCTACGCAAGTACGTTTGTTTACACCTTGCTAGATTTGAAGACAAAATAACACCACACCATGATAAATGTATCACATTCGTTGCAGGAAAGTTGCGGGGCTATGGAGTCCCGTGCGGAAGAGTAGGGATGATGTATTCCTTTCTTCTCCCTGCCTCCATCCCCTCGAGGAAAGCAACATAAAGCCGGAGCGCCCCTGCAACACGGACCTGTTGCGACAGGCCGGCGCAGCAACAAAGAGAATCTCACACAGTACAACACACTCTTTGTGCAATCAGAGAGTATCTTACTTATGAGTGGGTTATCCTTACACACATTCCTATTTGTACACAAGCCAACGTTTCTCTCTCTCTCTCTCTCTCTCTCTCTCTCAATAAATAGCAGCAGGTTTATCACAGGTACAGATTCCTTGTCAATTACGACCCCGGTATCTGGTTAGTTGTGCTGTGCCTAGTAAGCGGGAAAAAAAAAAACCCAGCAGCTTGCTACTTCACTTGTAAAAACTCAGGGGGAAAAACGTTATTCACTCGATTCGCAGATTGAATGCAATTTCCTAAAAGATGAGAGAAAGGATTTGTTATTTCGAAATTCCTATTTTCATCACCCAGACATTCTTTTATAGACTGAGAAGTAATTAGAAAGCATAGCCTAAGAGCACAGGCCCAAGTATTTAAAAGCCTACAGATCTCTCACCTCCACCAAAACCTGGATGGAGCAGCTGGCACACATACATAAAGACACACTCAGCCTTCACACCAGAGCTCTTGTCAACAAGCCAGCCGGAAGATCTCTTATGAGATAAAAAAGAAAAAGATACATGTGTCATCGGCTCTTTGGTGTGATAGAGTCAACACCTCTGTCATGCTCATAGTTAATGAGGAAATTGACAGTGATAATTAAAAGAGCTGGCCCAAGATTGAAAGGCGTGTGGGGGATGCTTGTGGTTTAGGATATGGCACCTCGTTCACCTGCTTGTGAGGTTTCTGCCAACACATGGAGCACCGAATGTGGCTTAGACAGCGATCTTGTCCAAACAAGATCACTCTGATTGGTGTTGCAGCACAACATATCAGGCAGGCTGATGCCTGTGATTGACTGATCTTACAGTATTTCTCACTATGAGAGCTGCAACATAAACATGAGGTCATTTTTTTTATACATCATAAGCACCGAGGTTGAGGGAAAGTTCAGAATTCCAGAAGAAATATGCTGCATGAATTACATTTGCAGCAATGTGTGAAACACAGAAAAAAAATTCTGACATCTTCATCTCTTCTGCACCTACCTGCATGAGTTTCCCCTCAGCGAATCCGCTGCTGCTTCCAGCAAACACCCCTTCCAGGGTGATGGGCCCTGGGGCTTTGGGGTTGAGCAGCGTGACCTTGATGAGGGCGCGGGTCGCTGACACCTCCAGGCCCGCATGGCCCAGCGCCACCTGCAGGGCAGCCGTGATCAGCCACGGCCAGAGCCCGGCCAGGCGCTGTGCGGCGAGCCTCATTGACCCAGCTGCAGCTTCGGGGCACGGGCACGCATAACGCACTGTTTCAGAACCACTGGCACACTGAGAAAATCACCAGGGTCCGTCTGGGTGCCTCAACACGGCCGGACTTGAGATGCAACTCTATTTCCGTGAACTTCTGAAGGATTTCAATTAGCACGAGAACAAGTCTGCTTCGGACCCGAGACATGTGCATGGAAAAGGCAAATCCTTAAGTAATGACAGCTCTCGCAAGAGCTCTGGAAAAGCAGTAATCATTGTTAAAGTGAACAAATAATATGCATCAAATGTGACATCACTTTCTGCTGGAACATGAGTGCTAATTAAATGGCCATTAACTAGTGCTGGCTATCCTGTGTCAGTGAAAGCACTGACTGGAAGCAGGACTCGTAACGTGTGCATCGAACTTCTCCAGTCATAAGAATTCCCAGTACGCTTTACTCAGTCCAGTGAAAGCAGGCACCAGATTTCAGGCAGCCAGAAAGCTTTGGATCTCTCCGTCCTAATCATGCACTCATAGATCTCCATTAGATGGTGTTACATTTCGGCGGTTGTGCATTCACTTCGAATTCAACAGGTGGCCTGATCATAACTCGGTTATCCGAAGCCGACAACTCTCCAAAGCTGCGTCATGCAAACGGACGCAGAACGTGAACCTGAACGCGTGACTTCCCTTCGGGCTTCACGCGCTCCGTTACACCGGCGGTTCCGTACTGCTGAAATGGAATATTCGGTTACTGTGTATCAGATTGTTCCGCCTTGATCAAGCGAAGGTTTGTTTAGTCCTGGTTGTGGTGTAAAAAAATAAAAAAAGAATAGTGAATGAATCGCTGTCCGCAATCAGGTGCGATTCCTACACGTCGAACCGAGCAGTCGGTCCTCCACACGTTCCTCCAGCCGTCATATTAAACCTGCTCACAGTTTCCACCCCCGGCCCAAAACAAACAAACAAACAAAAACAATCCAGCAGTTGGAAGTTCTGCGCACAAGCCTGAGATCCTTCTACAAGCCGTGTGTCGCAGAGGAAAGTCTCCGTAAACACGCGGTCGGAGAGTTGTTCAGTGGTGAAGTGTGTGTGAGGCGTGAGGACAGGGCTGCGGGGTGTGTGAAAAGAAGTTCAAAAAGTGTGTGTAGAAGCGAGCCCGAGTCTCCCTCCCTGGGGATCTCAGGGAGCAGGTCTACCTGTTGCACACTGACTGTGTATGCGTGGTGTGTGTGTGTGTGTGTGTGAGAGAGAGAGAGTGTGTGTGTGTGTGTGTGTGTGTGACAGAGGGTGGAGCAGAAGCCATACTAAACATCACTTTGACGACGCGCGGCGCCGTTTAGTGGACACACTGAGATACTTCTGACAAACAATCCCTGTAATAATATCAAATGTATAAATATAAACAGCTAGGAACGAAAGAATACTGCCCTGGTTCACATTACATTTGATCATATCACACATATTTACATTTATAGCATTTGGCAGACACCCATTTCTACAGCTGAGCAGTTGATGGTTAAGGGCCTTGCTCAAGGGCCCAACAGTGACAGCTATAGAGCTATAGGACGTACTGGGATTTGAACGCATGGCATTCTGATCAGAGGTCCAGCGTCTTAAGGTACATTCAGACATACAGCGACTCGCAGCAACAAAGGCCGTTCAATTTTTAACGAGAACTGACGGCTTCTGGCAACTTTTTGCAAATTTGGAGCGAAATGTTGCAGCGACTTCCGATAGGAGTGAGGACAGTAGAGCGCACGTGATCAGTGATCTGCCATGCTGTCTGCGAATTGTTTCAGGGACCCAGACAGTCTGGAGCTTTCGCTGTAGATAGATAGCTGCAATGGCAAAGAGCACAACTTGCTTCTTCTTCATCTTTTGGATTTGATGCATATATTCACTGGTGAATTTGGTATACAAACACTCCCTCCAGAATGTTTCATTTTAGCAGTAAGAAAACTGGTTTGCTGTCAGAGGTGGAATGTGAGTTGCGCCACCCACTGACAAATGTTACTATGGCAAACAGTATTAGGAACGCCTACTGGCGACATAGTACAGCAGTGATAAAATCGATGTACGTGTGAACATACCTTTAAAGTGCACCTATTATGGTTTCGAAACGTGTCTAATTTTGTTTTAAAGGTCTCATACAATAGATTTACATGCATCCAAGGTCAAAAAACACTTTAACGTGCTCATAATTAAACTGCAGCATTAATTTTTCCCCCCAGTGTCACAAATGACTCGTTAAATGATACGTTCTAAAGGATTCATTCTAAACTCCTCCTTTCAGAGAGCATACTCTGCTCTGGTTGATCAGATGTCCCAGTCTATTGAGATTGGTCTACCGCTGTCAGCCAGCAGCCGATGAAGCCCAGAGGCGGGGCTTTTTGTTACAAAACCATCCATCTTCTACCGCTTACTCCTTTTCAGGGTCATGGGGAACCTGGAGCCTATCCCAGGGAGCGTCGGGCACAAGGGTACACCCTGGACAGGGTGCCAGTCCATTGCAGGGCACACAAACACATATACACATTCACACACCCATTCATACACTACGGACACTTTAGACACACCAATCAGCCTACCATGCATGTCTTTGGACAAGGAAACTGGAGTACCCGGAGGAAACCCCCGCAGCACGGGGAGAACCCCCGACCCTGGAGGTGTGAGGCGAACCACTAAACCACCGTGCGCCCTTGTTACAAACCTAAGTAGGTTAATACAGGAAGTAAGTCTGGAATTACTAACGACTCGTTTCAGCTCTTCAGAATCGATCCCTTCTTTTGGGAGTCAATAACTCTGTTTGTCATGCGCTTTGCAGACTTTTTACATTCACAAACAGTTCTATAACATACTCCATGAAAGGTAATATTTGAAAAACCATAATAGGTGCACTTTAACCACTGCACTGGAACATTACATCATATTACATTTTCTAAATTCACATCCTATAAGACTTTTTGAAGGACCACCTCCATCCGTAGGTCCCCTAGAATTATCACTACCCCCGCCCCCCCAACCCACAAGCAATACTCCTGAACACATGAATTAACTCTATGTATTTAAAAGAATTTATTCCACACCAGTAAATTCTTAAATCTGATTGGTCAGAAAGTGTTGATTAATTTTCTTTACAGCAGTTTCTATAATAACGACTTACACAGGGACCTGCATGGCCGATGCATCACATAAACAGATAAAAAATGTGGGTAATTGTTGATGTGGTGGCGATTTCTGTAAGGAAAGGTTTATTAGGCATATTTGGAAGGAGTCTCCAGTGTCAGCACTTTGTAACAGTCAGAGGTTAAGTGGTTAGTTTAAGTTTTCAGAACGGAGCATTTGTGCTTTCTTCGTAACGTGACGAGTTGCATTCTTTTTTGTCGATTAACTTCATGGCAGAAAAAATAAACTATACTGAGACTATGACATAAGTCAGAAACTAAACAGGAACTAGCTTGTCTCATGGATGTTCCAGAACATTAAATGTAACTATAAATGGATTTTAAAAAGTATGACATGTTGTTTATTAATAGATGTAATAAACATTACTAAGATATCATTGTAAATAATGTAAGATTGTTGTAGTATAAGAGGAACAAAACACTTTTCAATGTGCTGCTGTTGGAAAATAATCAACTTCAGTAGCCACTTCGTATCAGGGAACATCTCACACTATCCCGCCATTGATTATTTTCCAAGAACAACATGCCCCATTATGTTTTATTCCTTACATGATGAATTGTTACCTTTGGATGTGATTGGTGTAGAGGGAAGAAAGTAAGGGAAAGGGGGAATCCCTACCACCTCCAAATACTCAAATATTGTGCCTACTCAAATAAGAGCATAACAAATGTTTCCATCTTCTGTATTTGTGTGTTCTAATTCAAAATGATCACATCAGTCCAAATTTCATTTCATGCTTAGTAAATATTTCAGAAATATAGTTTAATGGTATGTTCATTACCAAGAATTAATGTGCTCACTTTACAGATTTGAATAAAGTTGTATAAATCTTCTTCTTTTTTTTTTTTTTTTTTTGCTTAATTGTGACTTTTCAAATCAGATTAGAGACACTTTCGATTTGTTTTCTTTTTTATATCACACTTTATTGCACGTACTGTACATTATATACCTCTCATCTGGACCCTCTCCCACACTCACATTTCTCTGGGCACAGATATAACTGCTTCTGGCATTTTATTTATTTATTTATTTATTTATTTATTTATTCATTCATTTGCCTTCAACTTATTCAACTATTGAAGATTGTTTGTGAATTACAATATATGTGGATCATGCATGTAATGTTATGCGTTTTTGAAATGCAAGTGCACAGAGGTCTATTCACACTCAGGGTGCTTTTACTCCTAATAGTAGTTTTACCTTGTCCAAATCAGAGTGAAATGTGGTACATAAAATGTACATGTAACATGTTTGGTTCATTTAGTGCAGAGTAAAAACTGTGCAAGTGAAAGAGTCCTTACAAACATAAAATGTGAACCACAACAGAAAAATTGAGAAACTGAGCAATAAAGCTTGTGATATGAATACAGCCTTTGTCTCTTGGCACTTTTTTATCACTGCTGGCTTCTTTAACAGCTCTGTGTTTGGATTGTATTACACCCCATTTCTAGGTCACTTTGTACAAAAGTGTCTGCCAAGTAAATAAATGTCAATCTAAACTACTACTCTTGTTTGGAGAAAAATAAAATGTGAAAATGTTGTGAAGGTGTCTCCTCATTGGCTGTTCTACCTTATACTGTTTCTATATCATTCCAGTTTTTCTGGTGTATGTGCCTTGTGCTCAGCATGACTGGGATATTTATATATTTATATTTATGAAAGTAATTGGACAATTGACTGATAAGCAGTTTGATGGCCAAGTGTGGCCTGTTTCCTTGTTATTCCATGACAAAATTAAGGAGATAAAAAGGTCTGAAATTGATTCCAAGTGCTGAATTTTCATTTGGTAGCTGTTAATGGGAACTCTCAATATGCTGTCCATAGAGGTGTTGATGCAACTGAAGGAAGCCATCATTAGGCTGAAAACCCCCCCAACAAAACAGAACTATCAGAGAGATAGCAGAAACCTTAGGATTGGCCAAATCAACAATTTGGTAAATTCTTAAAAAGAAAGAACGCACTGGTGAGCTCAGCAGCACCAAACGGCCTGGAAGACCACAGAAGCCATCTAAAGTGGATGAATGCAGAATTCTTTCCTTGTTGAAGAAAAACCTCTTCACAACATCTAGCCAAGTCAAGAACACTCTGGAGGCATATCTTTGTCAAAGTCTACAATCAAGAGACGCCTTTGTGAATGTAAATACAGGCGGTTTACCTCAAGATGCAGACCACTGGTGAAACTCAAGATTTCAAGTATTAAAAATAATTAGAATATTTATGATTATGATAGTTTGTCCAGTTACTTTGAGCCAGTAAAGATGGATGGACTCTGTAAAAAATGGCTGTAATTCCTAAACGGTGTATGCAGTATTTTTGTCACACCCCTTGAATTAATGCTGAAAGTCGACACTTCAATCACGTTCTGATTTCTTCATTTCAAATCCATTGTGGCAGTGTACTGAGGCGAAATTACTTCTGGACCTTTTTTAATAGATTTATCTATTTGGTTGTTATTGGGTTATTATTATGACTACTATGTAATATGCATTTAATATTATGTCTAAGTATATTTTTATTGTTAAGTATGATCACATAGCACAGCATTGTTGAATAATTAAATCTGATTGGTCAGAAAGTCTGACCAAAAGTCCTATATTGTTTTTGTTTTGTTATGTTAACATAAAGAAAGATAAAAATAAAAAAATTAACATTATCATTCACAGTTACATTAATTGTAGCTATAAAAAGGTTAAAAATTAAGACATTTTGTTCATTAATAATAAAAAATAGTAGTAGCTGGCAAATGGTTTTGGGGTAATAAGAATAAAACACCTCAGGATGAGCTGATATTGGAAAATAATCAACTATGTTGTGGTAACAGTACCTCCGCTTCACATCAGGCTGCATCACACCACCCTGCTGTTAATTATTTTCCTATAACAGCACGCCCTGGCATGTTTGATTACTAAACAACTTGTAGTTGCTTTGGCATTACATAATGTTCTCAGTTCAAAGCACTTTGTAAGGTCTGACCAATCTCTGTGACTTAAACCTCTGTGGCACTGTGTATCGTTTTGTACATGTTCTACACCACTTTCACACCACAAATAACTCTGAGGTATACCGCTGCATATTCAGTAATGTACTGCATTCCGATTTATTCAGCTTTATCTTTGGATATCAGAGCATTGCTCACAGCTTATTTCCAATATCTCACCAAGTGAGTGGATAGAAACGACAAGATCTAAGATAAAATCACTTTAATACATTTCATGCATCAAGTGCCTCAGCAGTGCATGCTTTAAAATACAGTTAGAATTTGTTACTAAGACAAGTTGGCATTAAAATATCACTTGTTCAATTCCCTGAATCAAACTACCACTAAAATTATATTTAAATTTAAACAGTACTATAAATACATAAAAAGGTTTTTTTTTGCAAGTTATCTTAAATAAAAGACTTATGTACAAATGGTAAATTTATACAAATTTGGCATGTTATTTAAAATAAAAGATTATCCTTGAGGGGAAAATAACTGATGCAATAAAATAAAAGAGCTGTTCGATAAGTTATCATTCATGTCTTCAATACGCACAGGCATCTAAAGGAAATACTAAAGTTCATTTTGATCATTAAAACTTGTGCAAGCTATAGCTGCATTTCAAACCCTGTGTAATAATCTAGAATAATTACGAAAGGAATCGAACCGGTTTTTTATATAGAAACTGATAATCATCTACTCAAGAGTGACTTGTTGTCAGGAAATGGAATAAAGGCATTCACTCAACCATACATTTTCAATCATTACATATCAAATAAAAATGAGGTGGCTACTCAAACTGTCTTCACAGGTGACTTTTCATTGGTGGGCAGATTGGAGGAAGCAGCAGAAGCCTGAATAAGGTGAAAACAAACACACACAATGCTTAGCAGTACACCACATAAACTCATCACCTCACAGACAGCTCTGTTTTCTTTTGTTCCCTGGTATCCAAATGCCATGGTCACATTTTACTCTTTAACTGTCGCTGTATAGTTCAACAGAAGTTGCCTTCTTGATCACCTCCAAAGCAAACAAGCTCCACTTGCCCTACTTAGACTAGATTTTTAAAAAATAAATAAAATATTTTATTGCGAGATGAATAGGCAGAGTATAGCCTATATGCGTCTGATTGCTTGCTGAAAGAGGAAACCAGTGACTAAAAAAAATGGACAACTTTTCAGCTGTGTTCTGTCATGCTCCGTTCATGTAAAAGCAGGTGCAAAGAATAGGATTAAGTTTAGAGGTCGCTTAATAAATAGTATAGATTAACAACAGTTTACCAGCTGAATGGCAACACACACTGATCAAGTGAATAAACCTGGTGATGGATTCAAACTTTTGGACTTTATAGTACATATAGCATACATTATACAGAGTACATTATTAGCACAGCTACTCTGGGATGTTCTTGATGTGGACCATCTAATCTCATCTGCTACTTTCTGTCTATTCTGACCTGCATTTCATCTGCCACATTGAATACAGTGTCCAGGTTCACGTAACTCTTCCTGGGATCTGGAGCATCACCTGCTTGAAAGTTTGGATTCTGACCAGTGCATTGGAAGTAGCTGACTGAGAAGTCCTGGATAATAAGTAAAATTCTGTTACAATATGCATCAAGGTTTTCTTCTTTTTTTTTTTTTGACTTCCCAACATTCCCATCATACCGTGACATGTATCATCAAACCTATGTCAGTTTCTCTAAGACAATTTCTTCTGATCAGTACATAAACTAAAAAAGTTTCTCAGCTCTTACAGGGTAATAGCGACAGTGAGCGTAGGAGGCAGCTGGCTGTTGGGAATATGGAATATTTGAATCATAAAAGCCTGGGCTATAGCACTGATACACTGAAAAACACACACACACACACACACACACACACACACACACACACACACAAAACAATAATGGTTATCAAATGACTCACTGTTTGGTAACATTTTAACAACATCTTACTAATGCGTTATTCTGGAATAATATTAAAATACAATAAAGCTCCTAGAGCCCCTCTTTTGTTAAGCGATTGCCTACTGTACTAAATGGCATGTTGAAAGATCAAGATTTTAAATAGTTGTGTTATAAAGACTAAATGGACATCGAAAGAGATCACATGCAGTGTAAAGCCTGACCAATATATTGGCCGAATTAAGGTTCTATTCAATTATCGGTATCAACAGAAATCATGCTCATTAAGCACCACTAATATCACTTTAACTATTCTATATGAAAAACCGTATGTGAATGTGTTTTCAAACAAAAGCCAAACACACTGCCAAGCACCAGGCAGCGCTAATCACTCGTATTTAGTTAAAAAGCAGTTTATGCAAGGCGTTGTGGGACTTGCTGGATATGGTGCCTGTTTATAGAACTAAAGACATAAAGAAAAGTCATGTTCTGAAAATGGACTGTGATATTGTTGATGTTACACTCTGTACTTACACCAAAACCATTTTTTATACTGAAAAAGTTTGAGGTGATAAAACGATGGACACATTCAAGTAAAAGTATTAGCTGCTAGATAGATATTATTATTTGCTAGATAGATATTTAAATCTGGCAAGCACAACTTGTGTGTAATATATAACAGAATTATATTGACTGATATTATCGGAATTTACTGTATATTTCTTAAAAATCTTTATTTGTGACACAATTTGGATAGATACAGTGACACTAGTGCAGGTGAAACACCAACACTGAAATTGTGAAACAGTGGACTGGGCATGCAACCAAAGTGTAGGTCAGAATAATGCACTACACTACTGTATTTGCTACAGTAGCATGCAATTGGAATGTATAGCAGGCTTATAGTAATTAAACTATTATACTATTCATCACCTGGTGAGTAAAATCTGTACTCTGATTGATGAGGTATGAAGGCACCTAACATTGCAGTAGGCACTGCACTTTGTGAGCCATGATGCATATGCATGGGGCTGGATGGATGTGCACACGGCGGAGAGTCCATCGGGAAGTGGCGGAACACAGAGCCCGGATCGCCAATGCCCATTACAAATTCTTGGGAGGGTTTTGGTGTTCTGTCACACTCCTTCACCCGCTGAAAGTCATTTCCGCGATGGTGGTAAGGCGTTCTCTGATGTTCATCAAAGACTGAACCTAAACAAATAGAGACAAGTCAGATATTAATAAATAAAGAGTAATAAAAGTTCAGATAGCTGGCACTCTGTAAGCTGTACTTTCTTTGTCTCTTTTCTCTACAAATTCTTACAGATGACTGACCTTTTAGCCCCCTAAGGCTATGTAGGGAATAGTGAAATAGTAGTTTTGCCTATTCAGTCTTTCAAAGGACCTGGGCTAAAAAAAAAAAAAATAGTTTCTAGAGAATGCGAGAAAGCAGGTCCAAGGAGTCCGGACATGCACAGGGGGCCCAGAAATCAGTGGACTATGCTTGAGGGTAGGTTGCATTATGTCCTACCTTTTTCAAATTAGGAAGCACGTATTTTTTAAAATAAATTCTAATCATTCTTTCCATTTCCTCGCTCAGCAAAAAACTGAGTTTTTCTAAATAGACAGTTTTCCGAGTGTGAGAGGTAGTTCAGCTAATACAATGGTGTACCGGATAGTATTTCCTCCATATACTGTAGATTCAAGTCCCCTGGTTCAACCCTCGTGTTACTGTCTGTGTGGAATGTCTGTACATGTTTTCCTCATGAGTTTCCTCTGGGTTCTCCAGTTTCCTCCTACTTTCTCCAAAAACATGCCGGTAAGTGGATTGATTATGCTAAATTGCCTCTAGGTGTGAATGTGTGTGTGATGGTCCGCCGTTCCAAACAGGGCACCCAGTTTTCTAGGGATAGGCTCTGGATCCACCGTGAACTTGACCAGGATAAAGCGGTTACTGAAGATGAATGAATAAATATATTTTGTACTGCCCATTCTTGTTGAAGACTTTACCAACCATTTTTCATCGCATCAGGTGAATTCAGCATCGGATAATGGAAAGGCCTGAATGACTGTCTGGGCATCTCTATACCATCGGCAAGCCTGGCCTTGTTTAGAGCCGTGAGTCGCTTCAGGTTGACCAGAAACTCCGGGTTCGCACGTTTGAAGTTTGGGTTGTGATAATGGTGCGTCTGAGCATAGATGGAAGTGCTGTCGAGTCGCTTCTCTGAGACCGCAAAGTCTGGGCGCATTTTCCTAAAGCCGTAAAGGTTTAGCTGACGAACGAAACTGGTGAAGTCTGTTGTTTTGAAGTACTGTCTCATCTGGCTTTTAGAAGAAAACAGCACTTCAGCTTCGAAGGTTCCCTGATCGATGAGTATTCCTTCCCCAGTTTCGTCCCAGCAGATTGAACAAATCTGTGGATGGTTCACCAAATGCCACAATTTGCTGGGGAAGTGGTTGGAGTTGATCTTCATGGTGGAACCTGTTTTATCGATTTCCATAGCAGATAATGAATTTGTAACCAGCTGGGTGAAAACAGACAGGAGCTCAGTGTTAGTGAACTGTAGTTATTTATTCATCTAGACATTTGCAAATTAACTAGATTGTCACAGTTGCTCTCTAGTGCTTACTAGTTAGAAAATCTGTCCGTTAGAGTTTGCTAGCCTCCTGACTGGAAAAATAATAACAAAAATAGACCCAAAGTCATTTCTATAAGAATTATACTATCAAACGGGGTTCATTTATTATATATCTGACATATACCTGTTATTTTGGTTCCTTTTGGACGTTCTCTGTTCTCACCGATTCTCGGAACTGTTAAAACTATTCGGGAACCGTTACGCACCGTTTTAAATTTAATAGTATACAAGTGGAGGCGCGCGAGGTCATGAATATTCAGTGAGCGCGCGTGGATTTATCCAATCAGAGTAACAAGCGCCGATGACGTCATTCAGTCGCAAAAAAAAATGTGACCATTTAACCATGTTTCTTTCCTAAATAATCAATAAGGGGTTTTACAGCAGCGAGGGTGAATACTTATGCAATCACTTTATTTGTAAATAATTTGAACAAACTTTTTGTTTTTATTTTATTCTGTATTATTATATTGCATTTTGACACCCCCCATCCCCTTAATACAACCTCAATCCCAAAAAAGTTGGGACGCTGTGTAAAATGTAAATAAATGTAAATAAAACCAGAATGCAATGATTTTCAAATCTCATAACACCATATACCCATATGTTATTCACAATAGAACATAGAAAACACATCACATGTTTAAACGGAGTAAATGTACCATTTTAGGAAAACAAATACGGTAATTTTGAATTTGATGGCCGCAACATGTCTCAAATAATTTGGGAGAGGGGCAACAAAAGGCTGGAAAAGTAAGTGTTACTAAAAAGAAACAGCACCTTTCAGATAATTGCATACAATACTGAATCGCTCACTGCTCTTAATTAAGAAGTATTAAAAAGCAGGGAAACAGTAGAACATATATTCTATTACACTGTGAAGCATATCCACAAAAGACATGAAGACACACTGGAACATTAAAGGACCAACTTGTATATAGTTTTGGAATATGTATAGACCATAAAGATATTTTTCAGTTTTTAAGATCTTCAAGGTTGTATAATATGGTATCTTTTCTTTATTATACATTAGATTTAAATGTTTTAATGCGAAAGTCTCCACTCCACATCAGTAGGTGGCGGTAATGCACCTTGACCTAGTCTGCAAACCGCCGTAAAACACTGTACAAAGACCGCCGGCGCAAATTTATGACGTCATTACATGCGCCGGAAAAGCACACTACACTATTGAGCTATTCTCTAGAGTTTATCAAATAAAATAAACACATTTTGTGAAATAAGATTTAGTAATTTAGGTTACACAATGTCCTTGGAGACCGTACCAAAAGATCTTCGTCATCTGCGGGCTTGTCTGCTATGTTCTCTCGTCAAGGTAAGCTTTTTGGACCTAGTGCAGTATTTACAGCGAGTTAGCTTAGGGCTAAGTGGGAAATGTGGGTTTAAAAGCTATACGTTTTGCACAGCACATTATTTTGATGAATTAAAATGGCATGTTTACTTCTATTAACGCCTCGTAGCTAGCTTTGCAATAATACCAACCTTTTTTGTTATTAAGTTAGCTAACCAGGTAGCTATTATGCTATTACAAGTACGGCAGAAACATTGGAATAAAGTTGGTTTGACGTTGGACGTTCGATATTCGCAGATATGCGGAAATTAAGGGACCATCTCTAAAGTTACATACGACATTGTTAAACACGTTTCTAACTTCAATAGCATTTGAAGGGAATGATGTACAGTCATATAACCCACTGTAAAGTGTTCATCTAGGTTTCAGCAATAGTGCACGCCTCTTAGATTTTTGATATTTATTAAAATAAGCTGTTAAATCACATGTCAATTAGACATGAATTTCACTGCAGAATGGGCCCATACACAAAATATACCATTATTTAACGCTCAATAGCATTTGAAGGGAATGATGTACAGTCACACAACCAACTGGAAAGTGTTCATCTAGGTGTCAGGTATTACGCACAACTTTTAGATTTTTGATATTTAATCCTATAATGCATGAACCAAAAAAACCTTCACGAATGCATAAAGGGGGTCAAAATGACCCGCACTGGGTTGAATGGTTTTCTTAAAAAAAAAAGTAGATGTCCTATTAATTAAATAATTTAATATATATATAAAATAAGCTTTAAATTATGGTATATTTTGTGTATATGCCCATTCTGCAGTGAAATTCATGTCTAATTGACATGTGATTTAATAGCTTATTTTAATAAATATCACAAATCTAAGAAGTGTGTATTATTGCTGACACCTAGATGAACACTTTACAGTGGGTTATATGACTGTAAGTCATTCCCTTCAAATGCTATTGAAGTTAGAAACGTGTTTAGCAACGTCGTATGTAACTTTAGAGACGGTCTCTTAATTTCCGCATATCTGCGAATATCGAACGTCCAACGTCAAACCAACTTTATTCCAGTGGTAGAAACGTGCTTTCCTTATCCCTAACATTTACAAGCGACTACAAAATGAATGGCACCCTTCATGGAAAAGAGCAAAAATGAATAAGATATGTGGTTAATGGTAACGTCAGGGAATTTCATGAAAGAATAACAAAACACACGATCTCTAATCTTGAACTGCGTTATTTCTTCTTTTGCGTATTCTTATTTCTACTGACTAACATACTATATATATTTTTAAAAAGGTTGTTTTTTTTTAATTATCCAAACAAAGTATACAACAACATTATACAAAAATATTCAGATTTACACACAAAAATGCCCTATATTCATGAAAAATATTGCAAGTCTTCATTGCTATTTTATTGACAATGTTCTCCAAACAAGTGTTGTAGAAAAAAGTTTGGTTAGACAAAGCAACTGACACAGAGTGACGTCAGATTGTATTGAGGGTGTGGCTTATTTCATTCCCACGCTCGTCTACTTGACACAAACCTGCTCATCAATCCTACCCGCTTTTATACTTTTCTCTAGGCTTGTTTTATTTTCGTGAATGTGGTGTGCAGATAGCAGAAGTACATGGTGTCCTGTAAGTCCAGCATCATATGGGATAAAAAAAAAACCCAAAAGGTTTTATTTATAGAACTTGCTCAGCATGTCCCCCATTCCTCTCAATACACAAATAACTATGAGGCAAATCGTTTAGATTCGATTGTCTGCAAAAATGTACATTAACCCTATGATTCTGGACATCTGGGACACCCTCTAGTCTATTTCAGCACTGAGTTTAGAGTAAAACTCAACACGGTTAACATCAACCAAGAGCCAAATGGCGCAAATTGATCTTTCTCCACAGGTGACGCTTTTTATTCCACGTTTGCTATGACGTCATTCATTTATTTCTATACTTTCTCACTATGATTGAGTAAATATTTTGTGCAAATTGTTGGTATTGGACATTTCGCTAATTATAAACATGCTCTATCTTTGCATGCAGTGTATATTTGCATACAATTTGCATACCAGGCTTAGTGTGCATGAAGCTGCTGTCCATGTGGTTTAAAAGAAGCATTTATTATTTTTATGGCTATAAAGCTTCAGCGAGGAGGGTGAAGGCTAACACATGCTTCTGCTCAGACATGTAATGCCAGCCAACCACATCTTTTCCAACAGCTGCTCATGCCACGTCACAAGACAGTGCAAAACACACTCAGGAGAGCTCTATCTGCCCTCTTCCTCATACATGAGCTCACGCATGCCTACGATTGCCTAGTGTCATTATGACTGACGGGAGAGAGTGTATGGCATCCCTCACACAGAGATTTTGTCTCCTAAGTTGCAGTGTTGTGCATCATCAGTGTTTGAACTCGCCAGACTCACTCATTTTGTCTATAGAATACAAATCTCTGTATAGTTCTACCGGCAAATTAATAATGAGTGTCTCTCTGCGGGTGACCACTACCACCCTCGCTGATTAAATCAGGAGATGCAGATTGTGTTTGAACACAAGGGCATGACCAGCAACAATTCGCTCAAGTTGCTTTTTAAATATAACGCTTTCCTTTTCCTTTAAAAATAATAGGCACCAACAATGAATATTACTTGGCAGCTCCCCTGGAGAAAATAGTAACCCTGAATATCTTCGTGTAATGTCTAAAATTTCAATCCACTGGTCTTAAAATCCAGAGATGTGACAAAACACAGATTTTGTGTTCTAGGAACCATTTCATTTCTTTTGACAACTTTGGGGCAAAAAAGTGCATGAAATTTAGTATTTCAAACAACTACAGACTAAAGGACATTTGCAACATAAGTGAATACAGTATAGCACATTTATAGGTTATTTTTCAAATAAAGTTTTTCAGGTAAATTATTGTATTTAGAATGCATTTGTACGTTTAAAGTCTATTAGTCCTGAGTTAATGGATGTAGGAGTGAAACATGATATTGGTTACACTTTCTTTCTCTGCTTCTACAGACTATTGACCAGTTCGAGTATGACGGCTGCGATAACTGTGAGTCCTACCTGCAAATGAAGGGGAACCGGGAGATGGTTTATGAATGCACAAGCTCCTCCTTTGATGGGTATGCTGTGTTTTTTTGGATTCTTTTTTCTAATAAAGCATTTTTAAAAAGCTGCTTACTCTGTGTGTGTGTGTGTGTGTGTGTGTGTGTGTGTGCCTTCTTTATAGTGTCATTGCAATGATGAGTCCTGAAGACAGCTGGGTGGCTAAGTGGCAAAGAATAGGTAACATTCTTCTGTCTCTTCTGTGTCTCTAATGATTACTGCATTTATAAACCTGTTATTTTTGTTCACAGGAAATTTCAAGGCAGGCGTCTATGCTGTAACTGTAACTGGAAGGTTACCTCCAGGTTAGTTGAGGATTAATCTTATTTACAGCACCATAAGCAGCATTTTTCAGACACAGTATTCCAGTGTCCACTAGGGGGCAGGTGAGAGCCTAAATCCTGACCATCTGCTTTCAATATTGCCCTGTTTACAGTTAACAATTTAAAACGACAAATGAACCACCATGAAATACAAATGCACAAAAGTTCATTAAAAACTATTAGCTTGATATATAGGTTAGATAAATAGTTAGGAATATGATGATGATGCAAAAAAAAAATACTAATGTCTTGTGACAAATGCTAGAAGGCAAGGCAAAACGGGGTCATTTCCAGTTTGTATATTCAATTAAACTTTTTATGTAGTGCTTTTAACAGTATTATTTGTCACAAAGCAGCATTACATAAATCTGATTTTGATCTCTAACGAGGAAGCCAGGGCTGACAGTAGTAGTAACTCCCCACCAAAAAGGAACTGCTCATCTTCTGGGTGATGCTAGATACTTGGATTATAAATCAGTACACTTCTACAGGTTTATATTGTCAAGACAAAAAGTACTAAGTGTGTTGAAAGGATGTTCAGTCTGAGCATATTGTGAATAAGAATCCTGGGATGAGCACAGGACAGTATTTCAGATTACAGCAGCAGTTCTTGGGTACAAGTCTACAGTATCACAGTGCGATTATCCACTGAAGTAAGGGTGAAACATAAAAATATATGAAGCAACACTCATTTTCAGTAGCCTAAAATGCCATTCAGGATAGTATAAAGACACTGGCAGTGATGCATTCATTCCAGTGGACTTTAGTTGGAGTAGGTTAGAAACAAGTACAAATATTTGTAAGAAGAATACAGTAAACTTCCTATTAGAATAGTTTTACAAACGTTGGCAATGGAGCATTTAAAATGGACTTTGTAGAATTAAAATGTTCAAAAAAAAACAAAAACAAATATTCTGTACTAGACAAACATTGAAAATGCTAGTAAATCTAGCAGTAATTAAGATGACCAGGGCTCTAATTAATACTAATTTATAATGTCTGTGGGCTTTTAATGTTAAACTGTGTGTCACTGTTTGTAATGTGTTTCTGTAGGAGTGGTGCGAGAACTAAAGAGCAGAGGAGTCATCTACAGGTCCAGAGACACGGCAGTGAAGACGTAAACGTGACGCACAGCACAGCTTTGGCATCGCATCCCAGAAACTTTCCTCAGCTAAATGCTACACTGTTGATTATCGTCACCTGTCTGAAGAAGTCTGTTAATCCGATTGTATTCCAGCTTCTGAGCCACACAGTGCTCTACAACCTGTAATATCTCACCGCTGATGTAAGAATAAATAGCTAAAAGCCCTTGAGAACTGGACTGGTGAACTTTAACTTTTGTGGATATCGCTGTAATATTCTTTTGCTTCATTTACTTCTGGAATCTTGTGTTTCTTTTAATCTTACAGAAGTCTTATTTTCTCATTATATTTATCTTGTTGGATTGAAAGAGCACCACAGCAGTGACTTTATTGGTTTGACAATGCTGACTAATCACATTTGAATAAAAGCTTCTTACAAAAAACATTGATGGGTTAATGAGTCTGTTCTGCAAATTACATATAGTTCAGTGCAAATGTTTGCAAACCTTTGATTAAACCAAGACATTTGTGCATTGGATTTTATACGTGATGATAAAAAAATAATCAAAGAGTTTGTGAAGATTTTTATTCCACCTATCGGTTGGGTCTTGGTGTTGATATTACTTTCAATTCCTGAAGAATGGTTTTCAGAAGGATTGAATCTTAAAATTAGACTCGAATAAAAGACCTAAAACGTCAACTTCTGAGCTTGCTAATAAGAGTAACTGCTTACAGACCCACTTGCTGTAATGTAAGGCTGTGATGTTGAGGCTTTCACTAAGAAAACACTATTCATTTAACAAGGAATATGTTTGTTTTGTAGATAAACTGTCAAATAGAGCTCCTTTTTTCCATCCAGGAAACAAGGGGGTGTGCAAACTATTACACTCTGTGCAATACTGTAGGTCATTTTTGATTGTCTACCAGGAGGGGGAGCTGTAGGTCTGTCAAAATCTTCAGTAACTGCTTTATCCTGGTCAGAGGTGTGGTGGATCCGGAGTGTATCCCAGGAACATTTGGCAAAAGGTGGGAGTCCATCATGCACCATACACACTCATTCAGATGCTCATTCACACCTATTTCGAACAGCCAACCCACTCACCAGCATGTTTGTCGGAGGTGGGAGGAACTTGGAGAACCTGGAAGGAGCAGGATTTGAATATGTTGAACTCCATACAGACAGTAACTTGAGCTGTGAGAGAACCTTAGAGCTGTGAGGCAGCAAGTCCTGGTTTGATCCTGACTTCAGGTTACTGTTTGCTGCTCGTTCTCAGAAAGTGTTCCTGTCAGGCTCCAGATCCACTGCGACTCTGACCAGGATAAGCAGTGACTGAAGATGAATGAGTTCCAGTTTTGAGAGTAAAAGCTTGCATCCTCCTTGGTTTCTGGATGGAAAAGAGACAGTTTATCTACAAAACACAATTCCATGTTCATCGAACCGTGTTTTTCTGTAGAAAGCTTGTTAAAGCATACAGTCTAAAACACCATAGCAACAGAGTCTAAAGCCTGGTTTATGTGGTACAATATCTCACCCTGTTTTTGATGTCGCAGACAAATAATCCTTCGGTTGTGAGTTGAGATCAGCGGTGCCACTGTTACCGAAGACAGCTGACAGCAGTCCGGCAGTATCAGAAAATTTTGATCTCAGCGTGACCACTGCCACGAACAACCAATGGCCCTTTTAAATGCAAAATATTCAGTGGATTCCATGGAACCCCTCACTACAATTGTATTTTAATAAAAATAATCTGGCATTATTTATTTGCTCATTATTTAAAGGCATAAAATAATATTTTGACTATATTGAGCTTTTTATTCCTGAACTATTTTATGGTTTGGAGTACAACCATTAAATTCAAGTTACTAGTCAAACAGGGCAATACCTATAATAACTCAATAATAAAATATCATAATATAATAACCGCCTCATGCTTCATAGACCTCTAGCACAGGATTACGTGACATTTGACAAGCAAAATGGATTATTTATGTTTGTCCATTTAAAATTCTGTCCTGCTCATATTAATGAACATAACCTCACCAGCCTACTTGTACTAGTCCAGATCACACTACTTGATGACTGTAGTCATTTTCTTTATTAGGAGGTCTATCATCAGAGGATCTTTATTATATAATCTGATATGGAGAACATGTTACTGCACATAGAATTTAGCCAAGATTTTATTGGGATCATCCCGCACAGTGTGACAAGGCTGAAGTCATTTTTAAGTCTAATGATTACCAGGAGGGGGCGCTTTAGCTCTGCTACACTGCCATACTAAACTAGATGCAAAATGGAGTATTTTCATATTCAGAACATTGCATCTAACTAACAATAAAGATTCGTTTACATTTATTATTTTGCCACATGCTTTAATCTAAAGCGAATATTGGTAGACATCAGTACAAGCTGTACATTGGACTGAGAGCCTGAAATATGAGGACTGAAACACGTACTAGTTCTCATGTGTGCTGCAGCAGCCTGTCCCAAAAGGACAAACTTGCAAAAGTGTCAATATGTGCATAATTTTTTTGGGGGGTAGGTTTTTCATTCATTCATTTATTCATTTTCAGTAATCCTGTTCAGGGTTGTGTTAGATCAGCAGCCTATCCCAAGAACACTGGGCCTGAGGTGGGAATACACCCTGGGTGGGACATCAATCAATCTCAGAGATACACACAAACACATTCATACACGCATTCACACCTAGCATAGCAAGTTCACCTACTAGCATGTTTTTGGGAGGTGAGGAAACCAGAGAACCTGGAGGACAGTAGCCTGAGCACGGGCTCGAGCCAGTGACCCTGGAGTTGTGAGGCAACAATGCTATCTATAACACCATCTTCCTCTATGATTAAAAATTAAGAAGCTGAAGAATAATTTGGAATTGATGTAAGAGTAGGTTAAGATTAAGTCCTTGTTTCTCTGGTGTCCATTAAATGTTTGGGTTTTTTTTTTTTAAAAAAAGAGTCTGTGTTGTCAGAGGAAGTGTTGTCATACCATCATTACCCTGCAATATCCATGACAGTCAGTCTCACGATGGCACACAACTCTATTTCACAATCGTCACCCAATGCACCCATTCATGTGTGATTTTATTTTATTAAAAAAAACAAAAAAACAAAGCAAATTTGAAAAAGGCAGAAGGAGAAAATGTGTAAGAGTAAGTTTAATATCCAAAATGAAAAAAAAAAAAAGAGCATGGTGTTCGTTTTAGTGGGGGTTGCTTTTTTTTGTACCTCTCCTCACATATACGCCCATCACGTTTCGAGGGAAACCACCACAATCCCCCTCACATGACAGCAAAACACTTTCACCTTGACTCATAAGAACAATTAAATGAGTAATCATTCTTTTGCATAAAGATCCCAAAGCTTATGGTATGATTCTGCCTCAAGTTCTCGATGGGACATCTTTCATAAAAGAGCGACTGATGACTTAAGGGAGAAATTGTTATTTTCAGGGAAGGGATGGCGTAAGTGCAGAAGGCCAACAGTCCTCAAAAGACACACCAGTGACTGATTTAAAAAAAAAAAAAGTGTGTGTGTGTATATATATATATATATATATATATATATATATATATATATATATATATATATATATATATATATATATATAGTTCCATTTCCTTCTTACACCATCTTACTAGTTTAACACAGAGTCACAGTTATATAGACAATTCTGGGTTGTTTATTGAAATGATATAAAACTGTTCTCAACTTAAAGCCCTTTTCGGGTTATTTGCTTCCTAATCCAGCTCTCTGAACATTCTGCAATGTACATTTAAGCAGTTTAAATATTCTAAGGACTGGGACTGAGAAACACTGGTCTAGGTCTAGGCTTGAGCAAATTCTTCACTCAAAGCTCAAACCTTTTCTCTCTTTTATTGATTTAGAGGAAATTATTAATGAGTTCATTTCATCTTATATTGATTATTGCAACTCATTACACATTGAGGCCATTCAGTCCTTGTTGTCCCACCTGCAGTTCAGTGCACATTACACCAGATCTCACTTCACTTCATTGGCTCCCAGATCATTTAGGAGTTCAGTATATTACATGCTCTTAATGGTCTGGCTCTGCATTATATAGTATGAATTACTATCATCTTTGATTATGCAAAGATCCTTGATATTGTAAGGTCACAAGGTCACAGTTAAAACTCCAGGGTGACCAGGAATTTATCTGCTTTATACATCCCTAGACTCCATTAGACAAGGTGCCTCAAAACTCGTCTTAAAACCTACTTGTGCTTGTTGGCATAAAAAATCTATTTGCTTTTAGAACTATTTGCTTTTAGTAAAAGTACAGCAAAGACCTTAGCCTTAAATCACATGCTGATTTTAGTTACTGATGATAAATTACTGCCCATTTCACCTAAACACTAGCTACGGCGAACGAACAACTGCTTTATTCCCTAAATGATCAAATGTTAGATTAAAAATAGAGTAACTCAGATGAGACATACAGAGTTATAGTTAGCTGTTACCAGTCAAGTACATTATATTATCACCAGAACTAAATAATGGTTTCACATTTTTCTTCTACCTGTAAACTCACCTAAGTGTGTCATATCACAAGTGAGCAATATATTTTATACTTAGTCTTGCCTTATTAAAGACATTAAGCAACTTAGAATCAGCTATCATGCAACATCCAACTCATCTTTTAATTTTTCTAAATGATGAAAGTTTCATATCCATAATCAGTAATGCCAAGAGAAAAGAAACATGAGTGCTGAGTTTAGCAGAAATTTGACTGATGTTTGAAGAGCCCTTGCATTGCGTTTTCAAAGTGCATTTTGTTCATTCTTGATTTATTGCGTCTTTGGGAAATACTCTGTATTTCTTTTTTTTTTTTTTTTTTTTTACATTTTTTTAAAAAACAATATTAGCTTTTATGTGAAGTCTAAAAATAAGAGAAAAGAGAAAAGAAAAGAATGCATTCGTGCATGGCTGTGCTTGTGGGCTACATGGTAATCTGGCGGGAAAGTGGGGTCGTGAGTTTGTTTGCCTTAGGCTCTGTTGCACTTAACCACAAATACATAATAGATTCTTGGCGCCCAAAAGTTAGTCGTGCACTTCAAAGTGCCTCTGTTTTGCACCCAGACCTGCAAAAATATACAGCAACCCACACTAGATCACACACCTCTATGGAGCCACTCACGATCTCAGATCATTGGTATTTCACAAGCCTGACTGAGTTATGAGGAAAAGACCATTTTTGTACTTTTTGTTGCATTAAATCACTCTTTACCTGACTAACTCTTGATTCACTTCAAGTCAGTACTGTCTGTTACACAGCTATCAGCCCAGCTGCTCTTGGTGAATTCGGATGATCTGAAGCATTACAAGCCAATTGGGGACATTTCTGTAAAAAAAACAACACACACACACACACACACACACACACACACACACACACACACACACACACAAAAACAGTGTTAAGCATCAGTGATAACCAAATGAGCGAGGCCTGTTTGCTTGACTGTAGCTCAGATCAGGTGTCTACTTCCTGTTTCTCTCTTAACCATAATGGTTTTATTTCTCAGAACTCTAAGCTAGACTGGCAATGAAGCAGACTTTCCTAAGCCATCAACTATTGATTTAACTGTTGAGATATTACTCACGTTTCTGTGATTTTCCATTTTCTTGTTGGTTTTGTGCTTTTGGTGAATGGTTTGTTTTTTTGTAAACCACAAAATCTGATCTGAATATGCGACAAACTAACAGTGATTGGAACCTGACATTCTAAGACAAAAGATTAAATCAAGCCCCATACGCTCTCAGAAATAAAGGTACCAGACTTCTCCTTGTAGCATATTTGGTACATTTTGTGTGTATCTTTTACCTTTACAAATAAAATACTTAAAATATTAACTACTCTAGAAGCTACCACATGCACCTTCCTATGCAAAACATAAAAAGGTAAAAAGTTACAAGCGATGGTATGACCCCAGAGACAAGAAAAAGCACAGTTTGATACCTTTGTTTCTAAGCATGTTTATTATCACAACCACTTAAAATATTGAAATATGGGCCAGTCGGTGGGTTTAGGGGGCAAACCTGAAATCCACCCTTTTATCTATGCCTACACTATTGAGGAACCTTTAGCAATTACGAACCAACGTTTGACAACTGTCCAACGTTTAACACTGACAACTGTTAAACGTTTGACACTATCCAACCATCAATAAACAGTACAACTGATAATCTCACTATTTCACTACTGCACAATTTGACACATGGTGTTGGACCAAAAAAGACCAACCAACAGACGTTACTTTAAAACCTTTCAAAAGAAAACAGCAACTTATGAGTTTCCCATGAAGGACAAAATGAAGAAACCTTTACACTATAAGGTCAAAAGTATGTAGACACCTGACCATTACACCCAAATATGGTTCTTCCCGAAACTGTTGCCACAAAGTTGGAAGCACATAATTGTTCAGAATTACAATAGGTAATACCTCTGGGTTACTGATCGGAAGGTCGGGGGTTCAGCCCCCAGGACTGCCAAGATGCCACTGTTGGGCCCTTGAGCAAGGCCCTTAACCCCCTCTGCTTCAGGGGCGCTGCATCATGGCTGACCCTGCACTCTGACCCCAACTTCCTGACATGCTGGGACATGTGAAGAAAAAAATTTCACTGTGCTGTAATGTATACGTGATCAATAAAGACTCATTATCATTATCATTCATTTGTCTTCACTGGAACTGAGGGGCCCAAACATGTGACAATACCCCTATGCACAAAGCGAAGTCCATGAAGACATGATTTGCCAAAGTTTGAGTGGATGAATTCAAGTGTCCTGCACAGAGACCTGACCTCAACCTCACTGAACACTTATAGGGATGAACTGGAGCGCCGGCCTCCTCGCCAAACATCAGTGCCTGACCTCACTAATGAGCTGAATGAGCACAAATCCCCACAGCCACACGCCAAAGTCTTTGGCTCTGATGTCAGGGTAGAAGTTCTGGCGTGTGATCTGCATTCCAGCTCATCCCAAAGGTGTTCAGTCTGGTTGAGGTCAGGGTTTTGTGAAGGCCACTTGAGTTCTTCTGCACCAACTCTGGCAGACCGTCTTCATGGAACTTGCTTTGTGTATAGGCGTACTGTCATGCTGGTACAGGTTTGGGTCTCTTAGTTCCAGTGAAGGGAAATTGTAATGCTAAACAATTATGTGCTTCCAAGTTTCGGGAAGAACCACATTTGGGTGTAATGGTCAGGTGCCCACAAACCTTTGGCCATAGAGTGTACGTCAAATTAATATAGTTTTCCACAGTAATTGCCTTGTAAGTACTCTCATAAAACGTCAAACATGCTGCCATTATAAACACATAGCTCGGTTTGCTTTTATTCACATTTTACTGGCTAATAACTGCTATGGCATGAAACAGGATTACCCAATCGGGATCATTTATTTTGCCTATTTCTGTTTGAAAGCTACTAGGTCTGGTCTATGCAAAGAATTTCAAACTTCACTGCATTCACACATCACTTCCTGTATGCACGGGCTGATATGGACAGAAGTTTTTCAAGACTTGAAAGAATTAAGAATAAACTGCATAACACCATGGCAAAAAAAAAAAAAAAATGTTAAAGGATTAACATTGCTGAATGAGCTCAGGGTGTCAAGGTGACAGCTGGTGAAGTGCTGGAGGTTTTACTGCAGAAGAAAAAGAAGGATAGCTCTGGTTTTATAAGATAAAATGTCATTTTCCCCATATTACTAGCATGCTATTTTGGTCATTTTCACTGGAACGGTCATAAAGATATTTTATTAATTATATCTATTAATGTAAATCAGATGATGATCGAAATGTTTTAAATAATTAAATGACAAATAGCACCACCACTCCAAATACTGTCTGGCATTCACCAGAAATGTACAGATCACACGGTAATGCTATTTAGCAAATTTCCTCATCCCCCCCATTCCTCATTAATGAGATGCCAGCACATAGCAAGGTACAATTTCCCTTGGAGAGAGGGTTCCAAGTCGAATTCCTTAGAACCCCTAATAAACCAAACACTTCTTGAGGATCCCGTTTCTAAGAGTGCACTGGTTGCTTCAACATAATTTGCTAGTAGGAGACAATAGTACACTACAGATAAAGGGATAGAGCTGAAAAAGCACATCACTTTCATTGGCGCACCATTTTTGGTCTTTTGATGGTGATGGTCTAAACCATCACTCTAGAATCTCCCATTGGTGCGCAAGTCAGTTGAGAACTGGTGACTATGAAGACCAGAAGATATGATTTACATCATTCTCATCCTCATCAGACCATTCAGTAAGCCATGTGACCATGTGTATTTACTGAAAGAGACCACAGCCATGAGGTAGAAATAAGGTTGCAGGTAAGGAGAACTCAAGGTTGCAGGCAAGGAGCGGTCCTTCATAATGGCTGCCATCAGACTTTATGATCCATCGTCCATTCTGTGCTGTGTAAGTTCTTAGGAAAATGTATAATCCATGGTACATTTTTACATTTATCTGCACTTATTTAGTGAGTTATTTTCATACTCACACTGTTTTAGCTTGCACTGCAGTTTTACTGCTGCTACAGACAACAACTTCTTGAAAGTCTTCAGTATGATCACTCCTTACCTTCACACGGATGATGTCATTTTACCTATTACTTATTTATTTACTCTGGATATTTGAAAGAGCATCCTGGTAATTTGATGTTCCTTATTTTGCTGATAATTTGCTGATAACTGCCAACTGTGACTTCTTTACATGCCATGTGGCCAGTCTGTCACTTCTCCATGTCTGTCTGAAAAAAAACCAAAAAAACCCCAACTGTATTTATAGGGGAGCACGGTGGCTTAGTGGTTAGCAAGTTTGTATGTCCTCCCTGTGCCTCGGGGTTTCCTCCGGGTGCTCTGGTTTCCTCCCCAAGTCCAAAGACATGCATTGTAGGCTGAATAGCATTTCCAAATTGTCCGTAGTGTATGAATGTATGTGTGATTGTTCCCTGCAATGGGATGGTACCCCGTCCAGGGTGTCCCCATCTTGTTCCCTGAGTTCCCTGGGATAGGCTCCAGGCTCCGCTGCAACCCTGTGTAGGATAAGCAGTATGGATGGACTTAGATTTGTCCACTCATGTTGGAGATATTTAAGAAAAACCCATTTTATGGCATATAGGTAAAGAAAAAAAAAGAATTCAGAACTCTGTTTTTAATAGTATATGCTAAATCTGTTTGTACGATTGTGAGAAATCATGGGTAAAGCCTAATTATTTGACATTATTATTAATTATTAATTATACAGACAGGCTTTCAGACTGTTAATGAATTGCAGTTGTTGCAGAGCGCATACAGACCTTATTCTTTTTAAAATCATAGAAATATAGTTAAACCATAGTAACCATATACCATACCAAAGCCATCATGATACTTTTATATAACAAAAAAAATGAAATGGAAATCAAGAAAACAAACTAACATAAAAAAGGATAATGTCTTTATAAACTCAGCCTTGCCAATCAATTACGATACACATTTAAACGTGTGATTGTTCTGTGTGTGCGTAAGGGATATCCAATTGTCTAGTGTCATTACTTAATATTCTCCTATCTATCTTTAAAGGTAATGTGATCCACAATGTTACAAACGTGACACTGTGCCACGTAACTTGGTAACACAAGACTCAGTATTTACTGAGGATATGGGGAAACTGGGACATGGTAAAAGAATCAAACATGTGCATGATGTTATGTGGGAAGTATAAAGTCTGTAAAAAAAAATCATTATTGAGTGATATAACTGAAAAAAATTACAATTGTGCTGATTCTCCTCTATGCTATCTATCATCTATTGATCTAAAGTGGAAAGCAAGAACCGTTACAACACTGACCCTCGAGGAACCCCTTTTACTAAGAGTGCAATATTTCAACCATGGTACATGTTTATGTCTTGAGTCATCAGTTTTGTGAACTTCAGCTTACTGGAAAAATGATTCATTTAAATAAGTTAGCATACAAGTCATTTCAGCTCCATGGCTAGGCACAGGCTAATCAGTTTGGATTTCATCCCGTACAACAGGAACAAAGTTATATATATATATATATATATATGTATATATATATATATATATATATATATATATATATATATATATATATATATAAAATTTTCTTTTTTTTCAGGGAAAATTTATACAGATCTTCACATATGCACACATAATGTATTGACAACTATAAAAAGTTTAGTTCTAATGACTAGTTTAGTGACTAAGCTAACATGCTAATACAGATCATGTTCTGTCTGCTTTCTCAGTTTAGCCCCAGCGCTGTTGATTAGCCTTATGAACAGGCTCCTCCTAAAAAATGTACAAAGAAAAAAATGAAACCCTTCTTATTTGTCACCATCTCCCACGGGTCACATGGCTGTAAAGCGCTTTGCGACTGGTTGACATCGTAGCCTGTTTTGCCCTTATTTGGAAACGTATGTGCCAAGACCCAGTGTGACTGGGGCGATCATTTTAAAGAAGCGACGAACAGAAAATGAGGACATTGTCTTGTGTTTCACTCACAGTTACAGCATGTGCACAACAGCCTACACACATACACACACATCACAGAAACGAGAAGATCAGAGCGGCCATTTTGGAAACAAGCAAGCCTTCATCTGAGTTATTATCTGTGTTTCGGGGTACAAAAGAAAGGGGGGGAAGAGAAAGGACATAAAACAGGAGAGATGAAGTGCAAGGGAGGGGAAGTAGCTGCTGACCCTGATAAGGTCTATCAGTTTAGCCAGAGTGGCCTCTTCGAGTCAGCCAATGAGCTTTGAGCTTGCAACCCAGGCAGTGATCATATCCTCCCTGACACTGCAGCAGCGGTGTGGTGGCGTCCACACACACACACACTTCCGCCCTAAATCTTCTCACCCGAATACATACCATAAACTTAAATAGACTTCCACATCATCAACCATGCTTTTTTTGGTATAACACACAATGCTGCTGCTTTATGTATGTATGTATGTATGTATGTATGTATGTATGTATTTATTTATTTATTTATTTATTTATTTATTTAAACATGAACATTTTATCCTGTTAAACAATGTATCACTTGTGTACAGCCTAGAAAGCATCTTACTCATCTTCTCATTCTTTTAAAGCAAAGCCTGGACACGTTTCAACATCATTCTGCCAGTGCACATTTATATTCACTTCTTTTGGTGAAAGGGTATAAGAGCTGATCATTTAACATTAACGAAAAAAGGATTTCTTCCTGCTTCCTTTCTAACCGACTTTTACGCTCTTACAGGCAGGAAATGTACGAATGCACATCCTATACTGCATGAATTTACCTTATCAAATGACTCCCAAAGCCATTCTTTTACCTAAACATATAGACAGATATACCGCCATTTTAAACAACTAATCTGTCTGCGTCAGACATTATTTCACTTTCTACGTCAAACACAGACACCTGAGCAACCGCTTGTGTGCCTCATTAGCGTAGTGCAGCTTGTAATTAACGCTAGGCAGCCCTTTCAACCGGAACATGGCGGTCATCTGCATATTTGGAAGTGCTATAGTAGAAAACTTGTAGGTCAGCGGCGTGCAACTGTGTCATAGCGAAACCAAACAGGACGAGACTAAACGCTCGCAGTAAGATCTCATCTCTCTCACCACACCTTTTTCCACCCAACTTTTGTGCTAAAGCTGTACCACTCTGACCACATACACACACACAAACACACACATTAAACACACCCACACATTACACACGTACACACAGGTCGTTATGAGGACCTTCCATGAACATAATTATTAATGAAGATAATTAATGCTATGCTACACGTTAATCTAACCCTAACCTTAACCGTAATCTAAGTAACCACAAGGAAACAGTTTGGCGCTTTTTGTTTTCAAATTAATGCAGCAGGTTAATTTTTTTTTAAACAAACAAACAAAAAAACAAAATAAGATGTTTTACTTGTGGGGACCAGTTGAATGTCCACACTCACACAAAAAAAAGCTGACATTTGGTCCCCACCAAGATATAAAAACATGGCGTCACACACACACACACTATAAAAAAAACTTCCCACCTTAACCCACACCTTGTCAGGGTAGCGTCTCCATGGTTACAGGAGAGAGTGTTCTCATAGGGAAGGGGGAATTGAAACCTTTTCTGGCCTTGTTCCAGATTCAAAGCAAGAGAAAAGACAATTCTTTGGAGACGGAACAGAATGGACAAACGACAGATCTGTCGATCAGTTATTATATTTTTAGCGTTATTTCGTAATGATGGCCAGACAGGAATGGTTTTATGTTAAGTGGGTCATATCTTTCAAGAGTAGTCTGAGAAGTCAGCTTCTGAGCTGTGGACACAGTGCACTACAGATACACGTCTTAATGTCAAGAGACAAAGTTTTTCTTCTGAAATCCACAAAGGACCGTAATTAGTTTTTGTTTTAAGCAGTGATCCATTACATACGTTTTTTTTTTTTCCATGTGCTGTTTTTGAGCTTGCAGTGACTAAAAGAACGAAAAGGTTTTTTGTGTGAATTTCCCCGTTGCACTTTTTGTGGTTGACCCATCCCCCCACTTCCCTCTGCACTCACTCACTTGGCTCGCTCTGTCGCACTCTCTCTCTCTCATGTTGTCTCTTAGGGTCGAGGCCTACTAAGATGAAGAAAAAAGATGGAGGAAGCCTCATAATCTTAATAAATGTTTCATAAATGTTTCACTCCACATCTATAATTGAATAGGAGATGTAATATATCGGAACTTACAAATGCACAAAACTATAGAGCATTACGAGTTCAGTCTGTGCAAAGATTTAAACATTAGCTGTTCAGAAATCCAAATCAGCAGCATCACTGAAGATCTAGCGACAACACTATCGAACAAGCGCTCATCAATCTACTGATCTTAGTGAGAAAACTGAGAAATGTAATGATATGAAGTGATGCATTTCCTTTTGCTGAGTCATCTGTTGATCCATCTGATTTATAACTGAACAAGAAGAAATTTGATCATGTAATACAGAGTACTGTTGCTAGTCTATTTGCACCTCACTTGACATGCAGTCAAATGCTTTGGTAGATAAGGAACTGTGATATTTGATGTCAGTACAGCGCGTTGCACAGGAAATCACACAGTCGAGTGAGTTGTTCTGCAGCAGCGTACTTCCTGTGCTACATCTGATCATATCCACGACCTTTCACTGTATGAGCTGCACTACTTTGAAAGAACACTGAGTTTAGATGTTATAGGCTTATAGAGGTTATAGGACTTCATGCAGACGATTGTTAATAAGCAGATTGTATTCTCATGTAGGTGGGTGAGAAATGAAAGAAAAGAAAAAACAGGTGTTAGGCCATCCCAAGCCACCAGAACAGCTTTAATACACTTTGACATAGATTCCACACATCTCTGTAACTGTACAAGAGGATGAACACTGTTCTTGGTGATCGTGATGGAGAGCGCTAGCATCAAAAACCCCTATAAGTGTTCAGCTGGGTTGAGATTTGATGACTGTGAAGGCCATTGTTTATTATTCGCATCCTCATAACTTTGTAATGATTCGTAGTGATGTTTCCCTCTAAGTGCACAAGTAGGAAAAATAAGCCTCCTGGCTTTTCCTTTAATTTGTTACCAATCTGTATAGTACATATATCTTAGAGGGGAAAAAAAGGATTGATACTTTGACTAGCTTCTTCTCACTATTTTCCCATAAGGGTTTGTCCAAACAAACCTATTAGGATGATAGGTGGAACTGTAACTGTAATTGGATAGTCTTTGGTTGGTTAAAGATTGTATTTGCTACTTTTCTGAAAACAAAAACCTCTGTTGTACCCCAAATCTTTAGGAGTACCCCCTTTAGGGTGCTACATAATTTTAAAATATATACGTTTCTAAAAAGGTGACACTGTATATAAAAAAGTCTACACAACCCTGTTAAAATCGCAGGTTTTTGTGATGTAAAAAATTGAAACCAACCGGAATCATGTCAGATTTTTTTCCACCAGATTTTTTCCAACCAACAAAATTCAAGAGAAAGAGAAAAAACTCACAATAAGCAGGTAGCATATCCCTTAGAAAGTATGCACATCCCTTAACTAATAAGTAATTACTAATAAAATACTAGTAATATAGTCTTTTTAAGTAGGAGTATACCAACTTAGCATTTCTTAATTGGGCAATTTTATTCCAGTGCAAAAATCTACCCGATCTATCAAAATCCGAGGTGATCTGTGCACAGCCCTCTTCAAGTCATTCCACAGGTTTTTGATAGGATTTAGACTTGGGATCTGACTTGGCCATTCCAAAACTTTGATCATCTTCTTCTAGTGCTATTCCTTTGTTGACTTGTGCTGGAAGGTAATTTTTTTTTTTCATCTTCAGCTGTCTAAAAGAGGCCTGCAGGTTTTGTGCCAAAATAGATTGATATTTGGAGCTATCAACAATTCCCTCTATCTTGACTAGAGCCCCAATCCCATCTGAAGAGAAGCAACCCCATCGATTGATGCTGCCACCATCGTGCTTCACTGTGGGTATGGTGTTCTTTGGGTGATAAAATGTCTTGTTTTTGCACCAAACATATCTTTTAGAATTATGCACAAAAATTCGACCTTGGTCTCATCAGACCGTAATAAATTTTGACACATGGATTGGAATGATTTAGAAAGGATATTTTTTTAGTGAGAAGACTTCCATCTAGTCACCCCATAGTCCAGAAACATGAAATAAGAGACTTTTGACACATGCAGGGAGTGACCAGTATAATGTTGGTGTAGGGTTCTTGGCAGCCTCCCTGATAAGCTTTCTTTTTGTGTTTTCATCAATTTATGAGGGACATCCTGTTCTTGATAATGTCTCTTCTCCTGTGGTGCTGCATTTTCTTGTTGATGATGCTGGCCTTCACAGTGTTCCATGGTACATCTCATATTTTGGACATTCATTTGTAACCCTCTCTTGATCAATACCTTTACACAATGAGATCTCATACATGCATTGTAAGCTCCATGGCTTCAGCAGTCAGATGAAACCAAGACAATGTCAAGAAAATTCTACAGAAAGCGCTGATCTTTATCTGGGGTTAATCAGAATCACTTCATTGATATAGTATATGATCATGAATTTTGAACATGAGATTGAATGTGATTGGTTAATTTTGAGCACAGTCACATGCTCCATTAGAAAAGGGGGTGCACACTTATGCAACCAGATTAATGTAAGTTTTTTCTTGATCACAAAGTTGGTTTTCACGTGGATTTATTTAGTTCCTAGAAAAAGATCTGACATGATTTATCTTGGTTTCATCTTTCATAGCAAAACCTGCAATTTTAACAGGGATGTGAAGACTTTTTCCGTGCACTGTGTGTACAGATGATGAAAGATTAAAATGCCCTGATTCTTTAAAAGCTAGCTCTAGAAACCAAAGGCTCTTGAGTTCCATAATTAGACAGGTTTCAATTTCCATTGAATTTTCACACAAAACAATAAATACATAAAGTTGAGTCGCTGAAAATGAATTGAGCTGTCCTTCATGTCTTCTCGGCAAAAACATCAGGGAAATATTTATTTTAGTAGAGATATTTGGTTTCGTAGTTTTAAATATATAGTTAAAAAAAATTCCTACATGTGTGCATTCAGATGCTGCTGATCTTTACTTATTTCTGCAGGTGGACACACAACCATGGTGCAACCAGCATTGTCCAAATTCCCACATACTTCCCACTAATACATCTGCACCGGCTGACTTATCACTTCCCACTGACCATTTCAGAGGCTTACTTCAACATTTCCTCACTGTTGCAAGTGTTAAGCAATGGCCAGGGCAAAGTGAAACAGCGTGTAAAGAGAACAGAGAACAAAAGAATTGTGTTCAAAGATGCGAGATAGCTGGAAAATGAAAAGCTAGTAATGAAGCGACAGAAGCATTAAATAGTACATCAATTGTGGGTTAAAAATGACTTAAAAGTTATGTTTCATTGTGTCTGACCACAACCTCTACATCATAACATAATACTACATAATACTATGAATAATTATGAATTAGGTTATTAAGATGTTTGTCCTTAACATGGGTGTGTTCAAATAAATAAATTTAGGTTAGCATTAAAAGGAGGTGGGATAATGATTAAAATGATGCAAAACCAAGTTCAAGAAAGATAAAGAACCTTAGATAGGTAACATCCGTGAGATGGAGGTGCGTCGCTTTTATCTGAAGTTCACCCAGCGTTTTTTTTATACAGTGGTTACCACATTAGAAAGCACCATAAAGCACCGTATTAGATTTCCATAGGCTTGAGTAAGTATCGATATTAAGCATTTTTGCACAGGCGATGACGAGAAAAAGTGAAAGAAGAAATGAGAAAAGAACGACAGCAAGGCTGTGACTGTTAAACCTCTTCCTGTGTGGTTAAGACACCACGTGGCCAAGAAGCTTAAAAAGGAGCGCTACTCCTCTCCTAGGTCCATTCCAACTCGGGCCGAAGACAACGAAGACTCTAGTAAGACCGAGGGACAAGAAGACGCTGAAAAGAAAAAATAAAGAGGCTCCATTGGGTATTGGCTTTGGTATAGGTATTGTATGAGAAAATGACTTAATTGACTTACTTGGAACAAATTGACATAATTTGGTGCTAAAATATGTGATCTGAATTTTAAAAAAATGCATACAAATGCATATAATGTTGACTTTAATGGTAATATTATCTTAATTTTTATAATATTTATATAAATATTAGACTTCGATGCATTGTTTTATGCAAAAATACGTATGCATGCATTTGACATTCACAATTAATGCATATTGAATTACTATAAAACCTTAAAATCGAATTCTTTAATTTATAGAAATTATTTTATCCATGTATTCTGTGTAATATTTAATAGTATTATATGTAATATTCTGTGTGATATTTATGTAGTATGGCTGGAAAACCTTATGTAACGCAAAACGCCAGCCACTTCCTGTTATCTCATAATGCAGAAAATTATAACATTTTTATTTATGTACCATCGCAATATGTCTCTCCATAATGTAAAAAAAAAAAAAAGTGTATACTTACATCTATGTTGTAAGATCTCAACGTATCCTGTAAAAAAAAAATAGTTAACTTTCAATATGTTATGTTGGTTTGCTAGAAACAGCTTACTCACTCCGATAAAGATGGCCGCCATGCTCGAGTTAGCATAGCGTGGAGTAAAAGAAAGAAGTAACAGGTTACTCTTCAAAAATTGTAACCAGTCTTTAATTTAGAGAACAGTTAATTAAAAATAAAGTTTTCAACGTTTAACAAGATGTTGTTGGTTTCAGTTAGCGAATCTGTTCGTAGGTTGAAAAGAACTTTATGTGGAACTTTGCAAACAATTAAGTTTTGACTAATTATTTTTTGTTTGTTTGTTTGTTTGTTGCTGTCTTAAATAGAGGTCTGAAAATTCTGTGAATAAACATACAAGTACTGAGACATGACCAAAAAGTCAAAACTGTTTGCAAATATTTTTTTATATATGACGTCAAGACGTCACATTAATTCAAGAGTAACAGTTTGGGTGTGGTTTACGCAGACAGCTGTAAAAGAGCTGGAAGACTGTTTGTGTGTATGTGCCTGTGTATGTTAAGGGGGAGGGGAGCCTTAACCACTAACTCTACAGGTGCAACTGATGAACGGAGGACCTGGAGACGGCTGCGCTTGGGAAGTACAGTGCAGTCATCCATAAAGTAGAAAGCACTACTAAACCCCTCGCCACAGTGTAGTGTTTCCTACTTTATGGATGAGTGTACTGTTGGCTACTGGGAGAACGTTCTCACACTTTAACGACTCAACATGGTGGACAGAGAAAAAGAGGAACTGGCTTTGTTTCATAAGACTGTGCATAGCTCACTGTGTAAATTTTAGGCCACATGAGCTGCTGCATATGAAGAAACAAAGCCAAGCTAGTTGTTGCTAACATGTCTGATTTGTTCTGGACATAACGTTTAAGTGTGCAACATTGTTGTATCTGATTTCACTTTTCCTTTTCATTAATAAAACTGAAAAAAAAAAACACTCTTTGTTGTCTGTTGTATTTTTAGCTTTGTCTACATGCATACACTATGTTTTTACAGAAAGTATCATTGAACTAAAAACCTTTCCATATTTTTCCACGCACAAAATCACCACAAAACATAAGATTTTTCTGTAAAAATAGATTTTATTTCTGTAAAAAGGTCAGCCTAAATGACAATTTCCTCCTTCAATGCGCAATAGTGATCTTACTAGTCATCACGCCAAAACCTGCTTCAACATGCAAAATAAAGAGGAAAAAAAAAAAGAAAAAGAAAATTGTGGAAAAAGAAAATTGTGAAAAAAGAACTATTTACAAGTTTCAAAAATTGATTACAAAACCTCAGATTTACAAAACAGGTTCCTGTTCTCCGTGTGACACTTGCAGAAATTCTGAGAGACTGACGTGAGAATAAAGCTTCTCGTACTGTTTGAAAATACCGTACGTCAAAATCACAAAGTGCAAACCGTTGACCTGAACACTGTACATCATCACTGTACACACACCAAAGTATCAGCTGATATCTTCCAGCTTGGCCTCCACTGTAGCCAGTTTTTTAAAAAAACATCCTACAAATACATTGTAGAAGTAAAGAAATGCAAGGTAATATTATAAATACTTAAATATCGATAAATAAGGCCGTGTCTGGGTGCGACACCTTCATGCATGCAGTCAGTAGAAGTACAGTAAAAGTAAACATCGTAGTAAGACTAAACAAGGTCTTGTAAGGCTAGTAAGTTACTGTGGTCTAGCTGTGGGTGCAGATTAGCAGAGAGTAGCTTAGCGCTAGCGAAAGCACTGGGATCAATGTGGTGCAAGCCTGCGAACTACAGTAGCTGGTTGAAAAGCAAGTTTTAGGACTATAGTACAGCTTAGGGATCATTGCTTGCCTAGAGTTACCTACAGGCTACGGAGAGAGAAATAGTTTGACTGTACAGTACAGTGCCTCCATCAGGGCTGCTGTTTTTAAATATTTTAAGATTAACACAGTCAGCATTTAATTAAAATATATCTACTGGTTCAGCACAGAACCAAAGTGAACTTGAGCAGAATCCTAGACCTGGACTTCTGGTCTATAGAGTATCTGGTGCTTGGACCCCGCTCTCTCATCAGCTCCCTACTGCCATAGTAACACAAAGAGCACCAAAAGGTTTGGCAAGAGTGTGTGATGTTCTGGTTTGGAACAGCCACCGTGTTCACCTGATACACCGCCAGTTAAGCCAGTTTTACACTGCGAGATTTCAGCATCTTTTTAATATTACACTGTATGTCATGCTGTATGAGCTGATCCAACAGAAACCTTGGCTGAAATCTATAACAGACTGTATAATAGCATGCTCTCTGTGTCAGATTATATCATGATTACTGAGAACTACTGTGTCCTGTTTAGGTTATTAATCAGCACAACCTGGGCTCGTACAGAAAATCATTGTATAAACAGGAACAAGCCCTCGTTATAACAGTAGTGATGTTATGAGTAAATGAATACATTCTTCAACGTGAACTTGAGGTCATAAGGATTTTTGCCTGTCTGTTAGAGCTGCAACTCACTGTACGAGGGCCTAGACGTGTAACTTTAGATTAATTAATGTGAGCAAGTCAGGATTTTTGTTTATATTTCGTCATATTTTGCCGCTACCGTATTCGTAGCTGTCTGTCCTGTGTTGTTTAGATGAACATTACAGAACAGGTCACACGTTGAGATTTTAATTTAAAAAAAAATTCTGACAGTTGCTGTCTTTGGTTGCAGTGGTACTGAATTGATCCCATTATCCATTCGAAGTCCACCATTTTTAAGTCACGACTGAAGAATTCTTGTATGTGTGTGATATTATAGCCTGCGACAGCAAAAACTGGCCAAAAATCGTACAATGAAAACCCTTCATGACAGATGAACATCATACTTATGCTTTACACATAGTTAGTCCTCAAAGCAGAGCTAAATAACTACAGCATATCGGACAGGAGTCACTCTGTATACCGTGAATGTGTTTTCATACTAATTTTCAGCCCACACATGCACGAATGATGAATTTCCCTCTTTTACGCACACACACACAAGCCTTTTGGTGCTACTTGAGTCCCATGAGCGAGGCAAAGACAGACCAGAGGAAACCTCCAGAAGTTTGTCCTTATACACTGAAGGAACGTACTTGTTTAGTACACACAGCAGCTGAACAAATTCTACTCTTTCCCCACTGTAATGTGAATCTTTCGAGAGAAATTGTGACAGAAATATTACATAATGCACACCTGCATACAACAGGATTTAACCTTATTGCCATATAATACACGAACAGCAATGAGACAACCTTAAAGGCTGAAAGCACAAACAAAACAAAAAAACCCACATCCACCTCATCTAATCTAAACTGATCTGATGTTTTCACCATGACAACATGACGATTCAACTCGGGGAGCAAAAAAGGATCGTTTTAAGTCACTACCTGTAGTCTTATAGTGCATTCATTGGCGTCACAGTAATTACGAGATGACCGCTCTATTCTAGACTTCTATTCTGAGCTGCTTATCTCTTCAGACTCGGAAGATGACACGGGCGAGCTTTTTACGTCTTTCTGATAACGATTTATCATGTGGTCAATATCAGAAAATGATATGGGACTGTGTGATAGACAATGAGTATAAACCTGTCTAAGTATGAAGGGTTGCTGCTTAGACACGAGAAAAGTAGCATGTCTCGTTCGTTCCATGTTTTTGGTTTAATGATTATGCAATTTGAGGCATTGTTATCTAGAGGCGCAAAATACAGGGAGAAGTCAATGCAAATCCGTTCATTTTGTACCTGCAATGCGATTTACTAAACCTGAATGTCAGTTCAGGGACACGGTTTGTTTGCGCAAATTAATACACATGAAGGGCATGTGTTAAATTTGTGGAAGCCTGTTTTGAGCTTTTTTTTTTTTTTTTTTTTTTTTAAATCTCACTGGTTTGTGTTAGCTGACATTAAACTTGAACTCTCCGCACATACTAGAAACATTTAGTGCACGCATTTAGCGCACACAAAACGTATACTGTTTCCTCTCTGTACTTTGATGTAATTCACACAATTATACTGTGTAAATCACTGACTACTTGTACACATTAATTTGCTACACATCTAAATTAGTGCATCTTAGTAAACCAGGGCTGTAAAGTTAAATCCTGACGTTATATTACAACTATTTTAACTTTAAAACAAAGCCAGCATTGTTGGTTCGGTGTTTGTTTAGAATTTGACATCACCCACTGGTGAGTCATAGCTTTCAGAATATTCTGTGTATTTACTAGTTTGATAAAGATGTGATTTTTTTTTTGTTTTGTTTTTTTACAAGTCAGAAGTTGTACTGTGAAGCTAAGGAAGAAGAACACACCTTTATCATGGTGGCAAAAGGAGACAAAACAAACCAGAGAATTAAAAAAAAAAAAAAAAAAAAAAAAAGCAAGCACCAATCGGTCACAGAGTGTGACGTCTGTGTCCTACCCTAAATCTACCCATGAAATCACAAATACATGCAGACGAATTAACATCAACATGGAGAAAGTGCAATCAGCGAATTAGTCAATGTAACAGTCTTTAGCTTTTATTCCTTCTTGCTGGAGCCCAGCTTCTTGAAGAGCTTCTTCCCTTTAGAGAAGAAACCTTTTTTCTTTTTGCCAGGTGGAGAGGTGTTGGTGACAGCATGGTCCCCTGGGGGATGGAGGACAGGAAGAGGATGGCCTGATAATGGAGAAGGACCCGGGTGGTGCTCAGGCTGCTGGTTTGGAAGGAGCGATTCAGGTTGAGAATTGGGTTCAGTCTGGGGCTCGTCTGGAGGACTTGACTTTAGGGGCTCCGTCTGGTCTACAGACGCAGCGTGACTCACCTTTTAGGCAAAAAGACGGATGTGTCATTAGAAGAGGGATTTTCATTCATTCACACATTTCCGATGGCTGAAATGATTAGAAGACAAAGCCGCTGGACTTGTGGAATAAAGATGTTTTTAACACTCATTTCAGTACACAAAGATGAAGGTGATTTTGTAGCTCAGGTCACTCCCACTCAAATGGAATTGAGGTCAAGGAGAAAGAATGCATGTTAAACAAGTTACTGGGGTCATGGTCTTGGGGCTTTAAGTGGGGAAGGAGCACAAGCGTAATGTGTGGGAGAATTGTGGGTAAAAGGGAAACCAAAGACGGGGTCAGTATGAGACTTACTGCTTACTGTTTAAAGTGCACACCCCGCCTGGGCCTCTGCACGCCAACATGCAAGAATAAACACACACAAAACAGAAAAACAACTAAGCCATGCACATGCACATATATGGACAGGCAGAACAGACAAGATGTGATGTGTACACCAAGAAAAGAATAACTGTTAAGATGGTATAGAATGGAGAACAGCATGCTGTTGTGTAGTTTCCTGTGCTGTGAGGTTGTGTAGAAAAAAAACAACATAGTTATCACGTAATGCTGTGTGATTTGCGCGCAGTCACATGCACATCATGGCAACAAACTGTTTTGGCACGCATACACACAAACACACACACACACTCCTACCTGTGAGTCTCTCCGGCTGCTGGCTAGAGTGTGCTCGGGTTCTGCTGAGTCATCCCCGCTCTCGGGAAAAGCCTGAAGGAAGTTGGAAGGTACCAGCCCTTTCTGTCCATTTAAATCCCCCTAAAGTGGCAAGAATAACACATCAGAAAACTTTAGAAAGTCCCATCAGAAAGTTCAGAAAGTCAACCTTACAGGTCTTAAAGGGACCTGCACCCCTGAACATTCTAGATATAAATAAGAATAACAAAATAAATGTTTTTTAATTGCCCAAGAATTGACCATGTGTTTTTATGAATATGAATGAAATGAATATGATTTATGAATTTATTTATTATATAATGTGGGCAATTTCAATACACCTACCTCAGCTTACTCTTGCACAGCATTCTATTGCACAAAACAGCTGGACATGTCTGTACTTTATAACAATTATAGTCAGACTGTTGCTGCCAACCATTTTTATATTTTAATAATTAAAAATAAATCCCCTTTTCCGACTCTATGTAAATTCTATTTTATGCCATAAAAAATGAAGTCATAAAAAACATTTCACTATATGGCTTGCTGTGTATGGTTGTGTGTGTGACAAATTCAATTTGAATTTGTATATGCATGATTATGCAAAATAGAAGCATCCTCATTTTCCCTTGACATCCTAAACAGCTGGTTAGTTAACATCCTAAACAGCTGGTTAGTTAGCTAAGTAAACTAGCTCACAGTTGCAACTTAATGAGTCTTTATTGGTCACATATACATTACAGTACAGTGAAATTCTTTTCTTCGCATGCCCCAGCATGTCAGGAAGTTGGGGTCAGAGCACAGGGTCAGCCATGATGCAGCACCCCTGGAGCAGAGAGGGTTAAGGGTGTTGCTCAAGGGCCCAAAAGTGACAGCTTGGCAGTGCTGGGGCTTGAACCCCCGACCTTCCGATCAGTAACCCAGAGCCTTAACCGTTAAGTCACCATTGCCCCCAACTTCTATCTTCTATCTAAGTCTTGATTTGCAATGTTATATTCTCAGCCGTTTATTTATCAGTAGTCAAACCTGGTAAAATAAATACCCAACAATGGCCATTGGCTAGCTTGACAGCTGAGCATACAATTTTTGTGGCTAACCATTATCAGGTACCACGTCATCCACTAAAATCAGACATGATCATCATTACACAGCCGTGGAACTCATCATTAACCCAGTTCATATGAAACTCTCTCTAAACCAGTGTTATGCATTAATACTGATACAGAACTCTCTGTGGTAAATGTGATGGTAAGGTAACAAATCTGACTCGTACACCCACCTATATCATCTGAATCAGTAATCCAAGAATTCTCACCCTTAAAAAAAGTACAGGTTTGAGCTCAGTTCTACTTTAATACAGAAGAAAAAAAAGAGTGGACACCAATGTAACCTTTTAGATCACAGTTGTCACTCAGTCCTAAAGGCTTCATGAATCACAGATATTAGCTTCCTCCACTCTAAAGTTGACTACTCACGTAAAAGAAGCCATCGTCATCCATGTCTCCAAACACATAGATGATGTCTCCAGCGTTAAAAGTCAGCTCAGCCTGTAGAAGGCAAGAAAAGGAGCATTTACGTGACTCTGTGTGCTAACAGCGCAATGGGACGCATTTATATAACTGGACACGAACAAATTCTTTTGTAATTTGGTATTTATGAAAATCCTGTTAGTTCATTCTAAACAGGACTTTTCACACTGCGCGTAACCTCGGGTTATCGTCACTTTTAACTCCGGGTAGAGGAATGTTTTACACTTGTAATTTAGAAGTGGGGTCAGCATCGCTTTTTACCTGGGGTTATGAAACCCTGCTCCGTAGCAGGGTTCGCACCGGCAAATGTGTACAGCGTGAAACGATGCAGTGTTCGAATGTTACGGCTGAATGCGTCGCAACAGACACCCAATCTGAAGTTGAACAGCGTGTGCCTCATATCGCATGCAAATAAGAACATCAACCCAGGAATGTTTTTTTAGGAATGTAGTGTGAAACATCAGATTACGAATACCCAGGATTCACTGTTAACCTCGGGTAAAGTATGAGCAGTATGAAACATGAAACAAGATAACCCAGGATTCTGTTTACCCGGGGTTTAGACTGACTCGGGCTTAACTATTTAATTTGTGAAAAGCCCTAATTACTGTCAATTTAAGTGTTTGGAGGCTCACTAATGTAAACTTTGGCTGATCTGTTTACATAGGTTATTCATTTCAATTCTAAATACTGCATTTAGGAGGGAAGTGATATTTACAGATTGGTATGGAGCTGGTGTTTAAATCAGTTCTGCTTGCCATGGCGTCTTCTTTCAACGCTGTGCAACACTTTAGATCCAGCACTAATTTGACTGACAAAACGTGGATATGTACAGGAATGGCATAAGATCATGTTGTCTGTGCTTGAATTTCTTGATACGGGTATGTTCCAAAGAGAGAGAAGTGACCGATCTGGCATGTCTCATCCAACAGTGAGCTGTACACCGATCAGCCATAACATTAAAACCGTGGAAAGATGACGTTAATAACACTGATTACATCGTTACAATGGCACCTGTCAAAGGGTGGGACATATTAAGCAGCAAGTGAAAAGTCCATTCTCAAAGTTGATGTGTTGGAAGAAGGTGTAAGGATGTGAACGACTTTGACAAGTGCCAAATTGTGACGGCTAGACGATCGAGCATCTGTGGGATGTGTTGGACAAACAAGTCCGATCCATAGAGGTCCCATCTCGCAACTTACAGGACTTAAAGGATCTGCTGCTAACGTCTTGGTGTCAGATACCACAGCACACCTTCGGAGGTCTTGTGGAGTCCATGCCTCGACGGGTCAGAGATGTTTCGGCAGCACAATGAGGACCTACACAATATTATGTAGGTGGTTTTAATGTTATGGCCGATCAGTGTGTATTCCCTACTGTGCTGCGTGCCATCATGAGGCTACTTCTCCAATACATCAGGTTTCCTTATGTCACATGCTATCCTGTTTTGCAACACGGTACTGCGGAGGGCGCATTGGTGCGTGAGAGCATGTCGGTGTGAATGACTTCTCGGTCACAAAAACACTTAAAACAATTCAACACAGCAGTTTCCCTGTGTGACGTGCTTGGTGTGGATGTGACTAAAAATAACTTCCCCTTCTGCCTCTGAGAAATTCCTTTTTTTTTACTTGTATTTTCCCACCTGTTTGGTGATTTGTGCTTTCAGCTCTCTGTGAGCCGTGTCTTTTATGGAAATTTTGTGGGCATCACTAAATGCAAAAACAGCTGAAGTTCAAACACATTATGCACTTTATGGGATATTGGTATTTATCAACATACGCACATGTGTAGGACGAAAAACATCAAAACTTTTATAAATTAGGCAGGAATTTTAGCTCACTGTAGCCTATGAAACATTTACACATGACTAACTAAAAGATGGATAAATGAGATCCTATGCAAGTAAAGATTGAGTGTGAATATGGTGTAATGGTGTGTTCAAGTCGTGTTGGAACGATCGTATTTAGGAGTTGAATGCACACGAATGCCACTACAAAGTCGTAATTACGAGTTTTCCCAGTTGGGAGCGTGTCAGTAAGAATCAATGGATGCAATGTCTGTAGTTGAAGGTCAGTTTATTAAAATGGAATATTTACTCGTCTCAGAAGCTGATTTCAGTTAGTATATGTTTGGTATATGCGGTAAGTTATCCTCAGGCTTTTTTATTTACAATAAAACAAGCTAATTGGCTGTACAAAATACGATAGCATTATACAGTTGTGCTCATAAATTTACATACCCATCGCAGGATCTGCAAAATGTTAATAATAAAAAAAATAATAATAATAAGAGGAATCATTAAAATTGCATTTTGTTTTTTATTTAGTTCTGCCATGAATAAGATATTTCACATAACAGATGTTTACATATAGTCCATATGACATAACTGTAATAACTGAATTTACACAAATGAACCAGTTCAAAAGTTTACATACGCTTGATTCTTAACACTGTGTGTTGTTACCTGGATGATCAATGACTGTTTTTATGTTTTGTGAGAGTTGTTCATGAGTCCCTTGTTTGTTCTGAGCAGTTAAACTGCCCACTGTTCTTCAGAAAAATCCTCCAGTTCCTGCACATTCTTCCCTTTTCCAGCATCTTCTGCATATTTGACCCCTTTCCAACAGCTATATGATGTCTTTTCACACTGAGGACAACTGAGGGACTCGTACACGACTATTACAAAAGGTGCAAACATTCACTGATGCTCAAGAAGGTAACACGGTACTTTAAGACTCAGGGGGGTGTAAACTTTTGAACAGGATGTGTAAATTGTTATTATTTTGTTTAAAGATCTTATTTTTTTCATTTAGTACTGAGCTTCAGAAACTACATATGATATTTACATACTTCCCAGAAGAGAAAATAATAACATGTAAACATCTGTTTGTGTAAATTCAGTTATTATTGTGTCTTTTGGACTATATGTAAACATCTGTTATGTGAAATAGCTTATTCATTGCTGGACTAAATAAAAAAAACTAAATGCAATTTTAATGATTCCTCTTATTATTATAATAATTATTATTTTTAAATTTTTAACATTTTGCAGATTCTGCAAGGGGTATGTAAATTTTTGAGCACAACTCTACAATGACGATATAATATGTAACGATAAAGTTTACAGTGGCTTCATAAATTGATTAAAAACATAAAAAAGCAAAACACAGCTCATTCGCATTCTTTGTTCTCAATTTTCTAGAAGTAGAGTTTAAAAAAACCTTGCTGTAGAATTTTTGTAGGTAATTAAGAGAAGGTACAACGGCATCTCAGACCAAAGCGACTTGAACACACCTGACGTCGTAATTACGACTTCCCAACTCGTAAATATGAACTTCCACAGAAGGACTTGATTGCACAGTAAAGTTACCTCTATGTCAGCATTAGGGGAGCTTTCTCTTGGGTCGTAATCAAAGATGGCCACCATCCTGCGAGGCACAGGGTTTCCCATGGCAATGGTTGAGTGTCGTGCATTATCTGTTAATCAAAAAGCAGTAACGTAGCCAGGTATCAATACATGCCATACTGTTTCATACATGATAAACAGGTACTGGCAGCACACGGATGGAAAACAAGCCTACAGGATGGAAAACAAATTGTATAAATGAATACATGCCGTATACAGAATTTTACATGAAAGTGACGACCACTGTGATAGACAGACACGTGGCGGAAAACATTCAAGTTATAAAAACAGAAGACAAACGTTCTCAGTTCCAGCTCCAGTGATCGCATGGCAACTTTTTCACAAGCTGATAGTGGTAAAGGAGAAAGCAGCAATATATTATTCAATTTTAAAAAAATCATGGGAAAAAGCACAAGACATCGAATCATGCCTAAATGTTTACACTTAAATCCAGATTCTATGAATACGCAAATCAGAACTGCCCCCATCATACAGACCTCTTGGCAAACCAGTGTTGACGGGCTGAATTTGCATACTGAGATTTTATTGGCTCTTATATTTTATGAAGTAATAGCACTCATTTGTGAACACAAAAAGATAAAAACGTAGCAAAACAACATTGCACACTTTCCTCAGAACTGGAACTGAGAACTGTTGTTTTAAAATGATAAATTCATGACTGGAAGATGATTAAAATAATATGGTATGATAGCATGCTAATTCCTCTTCACTCAATGCATCTGCGTACCATGCAACGCTTATGTCAGTAACGTTGAAGCAGAAAGAAGACCAGACAATAAAATCTAAAGATAAACAACATGCACGTACAGTATAAAGACACATATGAAGATCATGCAGTTAGAGCGCTTCACAAATGCTAAAAAAGTCTGATTAATATTCACTCCCATCTCTCTCTGCTGCTGAGAAAAGACAAAAAAAAACCTTGGAAACAGACTGAGAGGGAGACTGCACACCTTGGTTGGAGGACTCAGTGTTAGAACTGTCCTCCAAAACTCCTGTAGATTCCACTGAGGAAGAGGAAGAAATATGGAGCGTTAGAGTTCATCTGCTTGAGCCTTTATTAGCTTAACTCAAGAAAAGTGTGGGTTAGGACACAGGGTGAACAAATCCACCTTAAACGGAAATAAAATGGATAAAAATGATTAGTAAAGTACCAGGAGTGCACACGCACGCACACACACACACACACACACACACACACACACACACACACACACACACACACACACACAATGATACATGCAGCACTGGAACGGAGAGATGAGAGAGTTTGTAAACGATTGTGGTTATGAAATGTGATAACAGTTCTGTATAAAATATCATTCTTAAACCTTTTCCTAGCTTAGAATATGCAGCATTATTGGCACCCTTCATGAAAACAAGACAACCTGAACGGATCAAACACGGTTTCAAAATTTTTGCCAATTATTGCCAGTAATTTTGGCGGGATCATGGATTTCAAGCTGATCAACAGTATTAGATTTTTCCTGTTGGATGATGGATGGATGACAAACTTTATATTTATAGCCCAAGAAAATATGAAATGGTCAGACGTAATTGTCTTGAAACTGAGAGCAACTTAAAAAAATAATAATAATGATTTAAAAAATAATCATAATAATAATAAATAAATAAATACAATGTTTGCATTTCTTTGCAATATTTTTCTCAATCATATTCCCATATAATCATTATTTTAATAAAGGTTCTTATGAGAATGATTTTGTTTATGGAAACACAAGTACAGCTGTGTTTCTTTTTCCAGCTGTTTGAATGCAACGTTTGAATCATGTATAAAGATTATTTATTACAATCATTTTGCCCATTTTGATCAAGGATGCTAATAATGCTTCATCGGTTTCATCTGACCTGACAGAAACTGGCCCTATAATCTATCCAGAATTATACCGCAGAACTGCTGAATTCTCGATCCTGATTGGTCACAAGGTGTTGACTAATTCTCAGGCAGGTCTGATATTAGTTCTGGCTACAAGGCAATCTCCTAGCTTATATTAATGTGATTGTTTTGGGGTAAGAACTAATGCACAGGGACATCTATCGTGGATGCGCCACTTTAATTAAAAAAAAAAAAAGGATTCTGACTGTTGTTTTCTGGGACGATATGTTTATTTCGAATTTGGAAGGAGTCTCCAGTGTCAGAACTTTCTAACAGTCAAAGGTAAAGTTGTAACTTGAAGTTTTGCAATATGGGGAATTCTTCAGGATCGAGGACTGTCTGGTTTCTCAGTTACATGACAATCTGCTTTTTTGTCTAATTATCTTCAGGAGAGAGGAAAAAAGAGAAGCTGGTGAGGAAACAACTATTTCTATCTGCTGTAACATAAGAGATAACTGGAACTAACTTGTTTCACAAACGTTCCACAGCATTAAATGTAACTATAAATGAATAAAAAGTATGACATCATTCTTAATAAATAAAAATTTGTAATTGTTGACAAATTGCTGTGGTGTAAGAGGAATAAAACACTCCGGGACATATTGTTATAAAATAATAATCAACTTCTAGATGGTAACAGTAACTCTGTTTTATATCGGGTTGCATCCCGCAACCGTGTTTGATTATCTTCCTATAACTGCACACCTTGTTGTGTTTTATTCCTTACTTAAGACTGTATGCAGTGTGTCATTATTTGTGAAAACATCTAAGTTATATCTCTAAGGATTTTCCCTTTGGTTAGAGTTAGAATTCAGGCATTGCAGATTAATTCTGCTTCTTTACAAAAGGAGATGTCTGAAGGACAAAATAAAATAAATAAATAAAAATCAAGTGAGATGGTCAGAAGAAGATGGAGAGGGGGGACAGCGAAGAGTCGCAGAGACACACCTTTCTTGGAGCGTCTAGGTTTGGGTGGTGGAGCCGGACGGTGCGGAAGCTGAGCGAGTGAGCGTGCGCCTTTATGGAGGTCGAACAGGAGAATGCGGTTTGAAAATGAACCCAGACAACAAGCAGACAGAAAACGAGAATGAAGCTTGATATAAAGCAGGAAAAACAACAACAACAACAACAACAACAACAACAACAACAGTTGCGTGATGACATTGACCAAACAGAACTGCATCAGGAGTAGAGCCAGCCAGGGAGGCTACTGTGAGCTGGAAAGAGTTAACCCATTGCTACCAGAGAGCATTCTGGGAAATGGGAAATCTCAGCTGCTGTAGATTTAGCATGGCTCCTTTTCCGGGTCACGGCTGAAACTCTACCATGATGACCGAGCAGCAACATCAATAACAACACCACCAAAAACACTGAAGCGTTTTTTTGGCACTTCTTTGCGCTATTGTGAGTGAGAAGCACAAATGTGATCATGAATGTTTCAGAAAGAAAAGCACACGCAGCAACATATAATACCAAAGCCATGACAAGGTGCATAAATAGACCTTAAACATCAGACATTCACACTTCCTGGGGTGTTATTTTTGGAGACCCAGATGATTGGCTTTCAGAAATCTGGATGTCTTAATTCATCTTATATGATGAGGTGCCACAGGCATACAAAATCCAGGCATTTTTTTTAAAAGTAAAGTCAGTAGTACTAAATAAATACATATAGTTTTTTATTTTAAAGGCCATACAATAAATTCAAATACAAATTGGAAATGTCCCTCTACCTACACACTCTGCCCCTTCCTCTAGAAACTGCAAGAATTTGCAGATTATAACTTAACAGGCCCTTATATTTTTGGTTCCTTGTTAAATGTTCAAAGTCTTTCAGTTTGACAAATGAAGTCAAATGAAGGTCCCTGTACACATGTAATAATAAACTAATAATAAACTTTTTTTAAATGATAGAATTTAGAAAGTCATACTGACAATCGATATGAAAAATCTCTTCTGAAGAATAGAATAAATAAATCTCTTCCTAAGAACAAAATCAGCTGAAATCTATTTCCTGTAGTTCTACATGACTGATCTACAAGATGTTCTAATTCCTATCACGGTGTACAAACAACAAGATCAAGCAACAAATCTGCCAACTTGTAGATTACTGATAAACCATCATGGCTCCCGAACTGCATCAATATTGATTGACTGAGAAAATGTAGCAGGTGCTGACGTGTTGAGAATTCAAGAATAACTGACAGGAAAACGTACCCATCTTCTCTATAGAAGTCTCAGTGGACAGGAAGCCCTGCTGTAGCAGCTGATCTCTGGTCTCCTCATCGTCCACCTGAATCTCAGAGACCATGTTACAGGGCACATAACCGTGACGGCCACCTGACTCGCCCCGGTAAAACCCATCTGCGTCCTTATCACCGTAGACCTACCCAGAGGAGCAAGAACAGTAAAAAGGGGAGAAAAAAAACAAACAACAACAACAACAAAAATGTTATATAAAAAGTCTCAAATAATCTTTTCTATAAGTGATCTACTGAGAGTTGGCAACTTAAAAAAAAAGGTTATGTGTATTCAGAAATGAGTTATGCACCTGCTTAAGTCAATGCATTCTCTTGTAAAAAAACAAACAAACAAAAAAACAAAAAACGTATCTGTGATATGAAGGAGCTCACCAAACACTCATCTGCTACTATCACAGCTCACTTTAAGTGTAAAATTCAGCCCTTGAAATTAGCGGTCTCTTCCGATGTTCTCTGTATGACAAAAATCCTTTTTGTGGACTATAAAGGGACTTTTAATTATTAATTAATGAATAGTGTTATATTAAAATTTTGTATTTACAGCCCAAAACATGAAAATCAGTGTGATATATAGCTACATAAAACTGTCAGACAGTGGTGCTGGACTTTGAATCATGAATAAATGAGACACGCCTCTGTTTTTTGGCAAACTCCGCCCACTCTGCATAACTCTCACGTATCCGTCAGAACAGCTATAGTTATGTCTGAGGTCTGAATACCGATTTTGAAACTTTGGTATTAAACCCTCACTCCGTGCTTAACTCAACTCTGAATGCAACCCTAAGAGAAAGCTGAAGCTAGACCGGCCTCATGATACTCGGATGTAACTTTAGATGTACGCTAGTGAGGTTATGTGAGGTTATGCATTAAACTTCCTAGCACGAACAGTGTACAAGTCAGTCCCTCCAGGATTTCGCAATTTTTGCAATCGCAGAATTTTATGCAAAATCAAGCAAACCCCGCAATTTTTCAAAATTACCGCAGATTTCATCCAAGACACGTCATGTGACGTCATCACAATGCGCATCCAGCCAAAGCCCTCTTTGATTCACCTTCTTCGATCATTTACCAACAAACATCGCTGGGAAAGACCATGCAAAACAATTTCAAGCAATTGTAATTTTGCCAATTCAAGTAGTTTTCCGCAAAAAAGCACAAAAAAACAAAGAAAAATCAAACATTTTTGGCTTCAACAATCAAAAAAACTAAACAAAGTCCTATATGGACTGAAAAGTGTAATGACAGTAGGTAAACAACACAATTACCTCAGATGTGTTGGGAAATTACTTTAAAGAGTCCCTGTGTGAGTAAAACTGCACTGTAATTGCAACACCACTGACTGCAAACTGACTGAACATCTATGGAAAAAGAGTGAGCCACTTTGAAAGTAGCAGCAGAAGGGTGCAAAAGAAACAACAAATCCTTGTGGGTCAGTTCCTGAAGATACAACAAGGCTGGAGTTTTCCAGAACATTCTGTACCTTAATGATCTGTCCCTCCCTGAAGGGAAGCTCCTCCTCTGCTGCATCGCGATTGGGTGACATTGTTGAAGGATCGTATGGGAAGAGGGCAACGAAAATCCGTACTTCACTGTCACCGATTGGCCTTGGCTCGGCAACATCTGTACACACACACACACACACACACACACACACACACACACACACACACAAACTCTGAGTTAGACACGCCGCCTGTATCCATGTGCTGAAATTGTGTATATGCCAAGATTGTCAATTTCACACTCAAGCTCCTAATGGTGCAGTCAAAGGGTTAAATGAGACAATCACAGTAAAACCCACTGAGCCTTCATGAACCGCTTGTGGAACGTGCACTTATGATCCTTACAAATGAACACGCACACGCCCCCTTTCCTCTGAGGTCAATCCATTAACAGCGTTTGACTCAGTACTGATGACCAAAGCTTTTGGTGGGAGGGATCATATGTGCAGTAGGTCAACATGTCATCAGGATATAGGTCTCTATAACAGTGATTCATTGATGGAAAGGGATAAGAAGCTGAAACAGGAACTCTTAACTGTCCTACCATGGTTATTGTAAAAAGGGCAGTGGTAGCTCAGTTGTTAAGATGTTGGACTTCTAATTGGATGGTTGTGAGTTCAAATCCCACTACCTCCAAGCTGCCACTGCTGGGCCCTACAGCGTGGCCCTTAACCCTCAGCTGCTCAATTGTATAAATGCGATGAATGTAAATCGCACTGGATAAGGGGGTCTACCAAATGCTGCAAATGTAATGTACTCTACAATGATCATAACTTTTTCATTCAAAATATCCCAAAAACAAATTCAAACAACTTCAAAAGTTAATATTTGCTGCAATCGGTTAATCACTGAGTTTGAACACTAGCTAGTTGGTCACACTGGTGCATCCAATACATCATACTATATACACAGACTGAGGAATCCTCTCCAAATGAATCAACAATTACACCAGTATGAACAGGAGGCTATGTGGTCTTGGACATCATTTTCAACCTTTTTTACTTCATAAGGTTCATCTGTTTCCTTCTTGACATTTAACCAGCACTGCGTTTCCAAATCTAAATTTCTTTATTCATCTAGATCATTCCATGGCAACAGTTCCCATGGCAGCATCAAAATGAGACGAGGGTGTCCCAAAAGTGTCAATACATTATCAGGGGAAATGAACCCTTTTTAGCAAAGTGTCTTACAGAATTTTTCATACTTAGTTTACATTATATACATATTTATTCAGATAGACTTTAAGAACGCCTTTGACAAAAGAAGAACGTACTGAAAGCGTGCTCATGGCTGCATCGGGAAGCTGTCGCAAGGTTGCGTTGGACTTTAACAGGAAACATGGTGAGCGCGTTACACACGACACTGTTACCAAACTTATCAACAAATTCAAAAAGACTGGAAGTGTTGCGGACCGACCGAGAAGCGGACATCCCCGAACGTCCACTGACGAAGACATGACCGACGTGGAGCCGGCTTACATAGTCCCCTACAGTATGTATGCAGACTTTTGTGACACTCTCTATACATGTTCGGTAATGTCTGTTACTATTCTTAGCACAAACACCTAAAACATATTATTATTTAAAAAAAATTTTTTTTTTTTTTTTTAATTTTTATGTGATTCATTTACGTATGATTCATTTACATGCGATTCATTTTCATGTGATTCATATTCAAGTGATACATTTTCATGTGATTCATTTACGTATGATTCATTTACATGTGATTCATTTACTAACTATTAACATACCACATAACATAACATAACTATTTACATAACACATATTATTATTATTTTAGGATTCATAAGAAATCATTTTTCATATGAAACCCAAATGGAGCCATGCAAATGATATTACAGTAACAATCATGTTAAGCGTGAACTATAATTAGTGGATTAAAATGCTGAATAATTATCAAATGATCTAAACTTCTCGAAATAATCTCATGATATATAGATCACAACAATTATCTAAACCCTTGACTAGTGGTGTGCAAACCTAAGAGTAAATAGCATCTGCTAAAATGATCGGCTGTTTGCACTTAATACAAACAATATTTTTTGTCATTATCCTGTTATTATGCGTTATTAGCAGTAAGTGTATCTTCTTGCAGAATATTTTGTCTTTTATATGTACAGTACGGTGCAAAGGTTTTAGGTTAGCACGTTCGCCTCACACCTCCAGGATTGGGGGTTCGATTCCCACCGTGGTCCTGTGTGTGCCGAGTTTGCATGTTCTCCCCGTGCTGCAGGGGTTTCCTCCGGGTACTCCGGTTTCCTCCCCCAGTCCAAAGACATGCATGGTAGGCTGATTGGCATGTCCAAAGTGTCCGTAGTGTATGAATGGGCGTGTGAATGCGTGTGTGAGTGTGCCCTGCGATGGATTGGCACCCTGTCCAGGGTGTACCCCGCCTTGTGCCCGATGCTCCCTGGGATAGGCACCAGGTTTCCCCATGACCCTGAAGGAAGGATAAGCGGTATAGAAGATGGATGGATGGATGGATGGATCAATTCTACATTACTGAGTCAGTACAAAAAAACATTTTAGATTCCCAAACATTAGTTTTCTAGCACATGAATAATGAATGAAATGTTACAGAAAAAATGTTTGTCTGTCAGTAAAGAAAGCAGCAGATTACGTACAGGACCACTTTTCAGGCAAAAAACATACTGAAGGTGCTGGGTTTTTCTGCGAAAATAAGAAGTAAGTGCGACAGTCAAAGTCTCCAGAAGAACCGTGTCTGGTACTGCAAGATGCTCAATAAGACCTACAGTTCATTTCCTTATAAAACTGCACTAATTCTACTCTAGACTACTATTTTTATTTTTTTGTCACATCAAATATTGACTTGAAATATTGTTTCATTTACTACTGTTTACTGCTCTTAAAGTATTTTTTTAAATGTAGAAACATTTATCTTTAGGGCATCTTTGCTCTACAGCATTTCTTTGCATGTGCCTAAAACTTTTGCACAGTACTGTACACACCTAAGAGTTGTGCCTAGGTGTAAATTTCACTGGTTTAACAGATGTAACAGTCTGCTCTCAAAACGGGTCTGAGTTACAGGCTACTTATCAGTTCACGCTGCATTATTTAAGACCTATTGGTTGCAATGAAGTGTGCTGCCTCTCATTACACAGGATCGAGGCTGGAGCTCGGAGGACAGGACATTTTCACTTCCCTCACACACGGCATGTTTGTGGCCATTGTGCACTCTAAATAGATGCTCTGTAACGGTGTCAGGCACTGCGGAGACACAGCTGTGTGTGAGGCTGAAGGCAAAAGTCCAAAGACAAGGCAGACTAAGATCATGAAATGCATGTATGTTCATTTTTAAAGTAATACAGTTATAAAAAAGTAATAGTTGTGTGTGTGTGTGTGTGTGTGTGTTTGTGTCATGCTCAACACGGTTCAGTGATGTGCATGAAGATGGTATTACACTTTGTCGTATTGCGATATCGGTTATAGGTCTACTATCAGAAATCTTTACACACAATGTCATATGATAAGCAAATGTCAAATGATATGCAGTGATAACAAGTACATAATGTCAACCAGTAACCTTTTGTTTTTAATCTTGGGATTACAATACACAATATTAATCAGACTGCTAAATTAGTGGGCCAAGTACAAGCTTATTATTTGTTTCCTGTGGGTTTTTTTTTTTTTAAATGGATTTTAGGGCATTTTCAGAATAATTTATTGACAGTTTGCTTACCAAGTTAACTAAGCACTTTTTTCTGTGCTAAAACAACTATTTAAATGTAAATATAACTGAAACCTAACTACCGTTTGGACCCCCGAACACAAAATAATATTTACATGCATGCATAAGTGTGTGAGCAAGTACAGTACTAGCAGACCAAAAGTGAAATGAAAAATGATTAAGAAAGAACAAGAAGAGGGTATTTGTGAGAAAGCCTGTGATCGAGTCAGAGTAATGACAATCTAAAAAAAAAAAAAAGAGAGAGAGATAATGAGTGAGAGACGCAGGAGGTGATGCAAACTATGAGTTACTCAAGGGTGGGGTCATGGACCATTAATCTGTGTGACTTGCGGTCGGTCATAAGCCAATTTAAATGTCTCTACATTTATCAAGAAGTTAAGCAGGGGAAGAAGATTGACTTCACTTCTACTCAGAGAGAAATGATGTAGAAGTAAGAAGCAAAGCCTATAACTGCACACCTCTGAGGGTTTTATTCTTTATACCACGTCTAACTTGCAGACATTTTCTTTTGGTGTTTTGTACTTGGTTTGCCATCACTTTTATTGCTATTACTTATACCATCTACATACAATCGACTCCTTACTAAAATGCCACTCTTTCTCTTTTACACACATAAAAAACCTGGGATATTATCTGCATTAGAAACCATCTTCAAGTTTTTCATCATTAAAAATTGCAGCCTTCAGACAATATTTATGTCCCATGCAGCAGGATGTGATGGTGAACAAGAAAATGGAATTTGGTAGAATTAGTTTTTTGGTTTATCACAAGCTTTTCTTTCTACTTTTACAATTAGGTACTGACAAAAGGCAGTATTCAGAGTCAGCAACATAAAAGGAAAAAGAAGGTAAGTCAATATTTGTATGTGGAAAGTTTTGTGTATTCAGAGGCCGCCTACACACATGCTTAAACCAATTTTCCAGGCTCTTAATTCAGATGATGCAAATCGGGTGCATGTAGTTCACCTGAACAGAAGATTTTGATGTTAGACGACACAACATAAAAGTGAATGGCAATTTTAAAATAGAAAAAAAAGGATTCATATTATGAGACTAATATATTGTCAACATATTGGCAATGAAAACAACTGGCTTGCACAAATAGTTCTAGTTGTAACTAACACAGTAAACGATGCAAATTTGGTTTAATTGAACGATACGGCTTCCATCCTCATTATTCGACAGCTTATTGAATAGCACTTGATCCAGCGCATGGTAATATTTTGGATTTGTGTGTGTGTGTGTGTGTGTGTGTGTGTGTGTGTGTGTGGGTGCACAAATGAATGAAGCCCTAGGAGATGCGTGCATCAAATTGAGGTCATGAAAATGTCATGTGTGTAGGATATAAAGCTTTTAGTTTTAAATTCACATTATATAGTTCACTATATTAGACCTTTTTGACAGAGTTTGGCAGAGCTGCCCTTAAACATTCATTAATTATAGAGTTTCATGTAAATAGTTTTTTTCATTCTTTTTGTTTCACAATGCTTTTTAGTCATTTAGCGTAGCCAAGAGTTGCCTATTTTTACAATAAAAGGCCATCAGACTGACACTAACCAATTTGCCACAACAAAAACAGACCCACATGCAACAATCATGATCCACATACAACAGTGTGGTTTACTATAGCCTTAGATTCTTGACAAGATCCAATTTTAAACCAGGATACAAACCTTGAACAATCAGCACATTTATAGAAAGCAAATATGCTAACAATGAAGACCTCATCTCAAAGGATGGATGAGTTTATGGAGGGCAGACCCTGTAAGGAAAAAGACTTATGAGCGTCCCACCTCTAGGCAATCTGGTCTCCGATCGATTTAATTTTGGAGAGTTGTCTCTGGGGCCGCACCAGGTTGGTCCCGAGTCCGCTAGACTGGCAGCCTCCTGAAGCAAGCCACACACATGGACATATGGTTAGTACTTCACACCGGACAATATCACACTCTCGCAGGCACTACATACATGCTGCAGTACAAGGACACACATTTCGACAGAGGTGCCTACACGTACACAATGGCAGGCTGTCTTACAGCTTCAAGCACATCAAAAGCAGCAGTTGGGGTTGTTCTGACTGCAGACACATGCAGGCCCACACAGCCTTCATAAGGGGTGAAAAGGATGGTAATGCTTCCATCAGGTTCATTAACCAATCAACCTCAACAAGACTCAATGTCTGAGGCTTTGAAAGACACAAAGCTTCTTGTCAAGTTTCCTTGGGAAGACAACGGTACAACAAGGACACTACAACGGAGTAAACCATGTATAGGGGTCCAAACACTGGATGTCTCACTATGTGGCTTTTTTTAGACACAGGCCAAGCACACAGGGATCAGCGCTATGGACACGGATGACTACGGGATGAGACGGAGGAAAAAGTGTAGGCCTAAACCTTTTGCATAGATTGATCCATAATGTAATGTTTAATTGCTGCACTGATAGAGTGAAACTAAGAGTCTAACATAGCCAAGGATGCAGATTAAATCTATTTAAAATAGTCAGGGCTGCCATAAGAATGTGGGTTTGCCATCACTTTGAGCCGCAAAAGGTTTCAGCCATCTCCATTAGGGTGGGTTAATCCCAAGGGGAGCTACAGTTGCAGAAGAAGTGATGCAACACACCCATTGGTGGTGACCAGAAGCTATGATGTTAAGTGTATCCTGTTTGGACTGTCGTTGAGACGAGGCATGGTGGTAATCATGATTTCCGCCCTCCACCCACCACTCTGAGCTCATCTGCTCCACCACAACCTCTCCAGGGTCGGACTGTGATGCCTCATCATCGTTATCTGTCCCGTACTCAACATCTATCTCTACGGTAGGTGTCTTGACGTGGCGAGCTGTCCTGCTGAGCATGTACGGCCCTTGTGCTGTCACCCCTGAATTGGTAAGGTGGGAGGACATGTGGCTGCGAAGTAGGGCTTCTCTGCGAAGTCTGTCTCGTTCTCTGTCTACCCGATGTGAACGTCGTGGTGTCACCTCCCTGCTGCAGGGACCCACATACAGACTGCTTTCTGAATCGAGGTCCGCCTCTTCATCATCTTCATAGTTGGTGGTGTCCACCATGCTCATGTAATTCATGCGAGGTCGAAGCTGAACCTGCGTGGTCCCTCTGTTCCTTGCTATTTTGGCTTTGTCCCCACATGGCTGACACTTTCCAGAGGCAGGCTGGCACGGAAAGCGTCCTTTGGTTAGAGTTGGCCTGGAGTGAGGCTCCGATTCGCTATTGTCCTCTTCCTCGGTCACCTCAGGTATACTGAACAGCTGTTTATTACCAAACAGCTGGGGATGGAGTTTCAGGATCCTCTCCAAGACTTCCTCGTCACTGTCAGCCTCCCACCCCTCTGGCTGAGAGACGGGTCCACAGCCAAAAACAATGAGGAATGGAGCAGTTACATAAGGGAAGAGTGTTTGAGTGTGCAGGCCACATACAGAAACACAAGTAGGGAAAGTTGGCATTGGAGAAGGTCAGAGAGAAAATATAGACAAAAAGAAAGCAGAGGAGATCATTAGAGTAGCAGAATGGAAAGAATATAAAGATACATCACAGTAAAGGCTACATAACTGCAGATTGTAACTCACATCCAGAAGATTAAACGAAAATGCACCATCATTATATTGTGTGCATCTTTGCTCACCCTGCCTGCAGGTCCAGAGTTGCCCTTCTTGGGTGATACATCGACGGCAGACTCGGAGTACAGATCTTCTTCCTCCTCCTCCAGGATATCGGATAGGTCTGAACGGCTGCTTTCCACATGATAGTCAGGAGGAGGGTCCATCAGACCTCCTGCATATATCTGCACCAACCCAGAAAGTGACATTAATACAATTCAATTTCATTAGAAATTCATTAGTCAGAAAGTAGCTTTACAGAAATCCAGATATAGATTGAGATCCCTAGTAATAAGATACATAAGATAATAAGAGACCTTGAAATGAACCAGACTCAAAAGGGAATTTATACTTATCTAGTTTACATTTTTGCAAAGTTTAAATGGAGTTTTAGCACAAAAAAACTAGTGCTTAATGTTATTTTTCATGTTTTTCATGTAGTATTCTGTTGTGCAGTACTGCATTCCTTGTGTTGTGTAGCATTTTAGTGACAGCTGTAACAGTTAAGAGTGACCATTTAATAGCAGTGCTAAATTACGTGGACGTACAGCTAAAGCTTTGCTGTTCATGTCTAGCAGACAAACCTTTGTTCTGGCCACAGGTTCAGGCCGGAGGAACTCTTCGATGGAGACCAAACGAGTGTTCTCCCTATCACCCTCCGGCTCCGACTCTACAGGTGAGGGGTTAGGTGGACGCAGGGGATGTGTATCGGGCACGTCGAGCATATCTGTCCCAGTTACCATGACTCTGGCCACACTGGGGGTGGGTGATGACTTGTGTGTCATGGGGTCATCCAGGAAATCAGAGACGGAACGTTGTTGCCCTGGGCTATTGGTGTCTCGGCTAGGCTCCAGCGTTGGTGTAAGGGCTACACTGGGCTGAACTGGAGGTGCCAGAACACTGGCTGTGGGCATGGGCACTGGGACTGGCACAGGAGTGGGCACAACTGTTGCTGCAGGTACAGTTTCCTGCCAACAGAGAAGCCATTTGAAAAAAATGAACAATATAAATGTAATAAACATACACTTTTACACTTCTCACCCACCTGCAGGTTGGCACTAGCAACAGGAAGTGGCCCTGCCTCCTGCGCAGCCACAGCTGGATTCGCCCATGCCTCGACATATGAGGCAATGGGCAGAGGGGCATCACTGGTGGCAACTTTGGGTGTATTGGCATAGACATCCATGATGGGAGAAGGAGGAGTTGTGTCTAGTATAGAGCTGAGTGGCATCATGGGCGTTTTGGCAGCTGACAGAGAGGTGGCACGGACACTGGACTCCTTGTTGGCGGCACCGGCGGTTAGGACACTGGCGTGGGCTGGCACAGGCTGGCAGGGAGGCATGGAGGCACCTGCCATTATGGCAGGTAGCTTGGCAGGCACATTCACGGGCGTCGAGTTGGCCGACTCACCATGAGGAGACATGGTGCGTACGGTGAGCTCGTGCGCCGCTTGAAGCATTTCAATCTGAGAAGGACCAATTAGAGCACTGCCCGCTGTGGGCGAGGACACCTCCAAGACCTAGAAGGAGGACAAAAATATTGTCTAAAATTCATGAAAAATTACCTTCCCTGTTAAGCATATTGTAGCATAAACATGGGTATCTAAATAATTCATCCATCATTCCATTATTTCTCATGCATCCATCCATCCAACTATATATTATCCCTTTATATATTTATTCAGCTACTTATCACATTACACAGTATATAATTTCCTCTATACATCCAAAATGATCTATTTTTTTATATAGCCACATATTGCATCTCTCTCTCTCTCTATATATATATTATGCATCCATCCATCCATTTATTCTATATTATTAATACACCTACCCACCCAGTCATCATCCATCAATTCATTCCTGTTCCATTAAATATGGCCAATCTATACATCCACACTTACCACAGTATAATACAGTACATCTAGTTATCCACCCATCTGTCCCCATTATATCTTCAGTTATAATACTAAACACTATTCCCATTTAAGCACCTTCTATTATCTTAGTGAAGTTATATCCATTTAAAATGTAAATCACCTTCTTCTTGTCAGCATAGATGGTGTAGCCGGTGACACGGACCCCGTTGGAAGTCCCAGCAGCATCAATAGTGACAGGGAGCCAGCTGACTTGAGCAATCCCTGGGGTTGGCCCCTGTTCCAGCTGCACATCCAGAGGAGCATCAGGAGGACCTTGAGCGTTAAAAGTCAGGATCAAGACACAAGTCAATAAGAAGGAGGCCACTGTTAATGTTTGTTGTGCTATTTATTTAACATATATCCCCTCCGGCTATTCCTGTGCCTTACCTGCGGTAAGTGTGGTGAAGGAGGTTACAGCACACTTGCGCTCCCTCCGCTCTGATGGCAGTTGTGCCTCCACCTCCACACGGTAGTGCAGACCAGGCATAAGGTCACCAAGGCGCAGTGAGTATCTGCCAGCCTGCACCAACTCGCGCAGCTCACCATTCAAAGAGACTGCATGTGCGTAACTGCTGTTGCTAGGCAGCCAGGTTACACGGGCTGAAGTGGCCATGATGCGTTCTACCCTCAGCTCAGTGGGTGCTGCGGACACGTCCTTCCCTACACGCATGCAGCAGCGCAACGGATCTGAGGCGCCATGCTCCATCACACTCTGCACAGCCACATGGTGAGCCTTATGGCTCGTATCCATCTGCTCTAACACGGCCTTCGTCGGATTCCCCGTGGGCACGCTGAGACGCAGTTTCTGGTCCACATAGACGTTATAGCTCCGCACTGTGACTCCTCCTGGGGGTGCCTCCCAACCCAACACTATGCTCTTAGCTAGCTGTTTGATAAGAGTCAGCTTGTGAGGATGAGGCATGATATGAGCCTCCGTATCATCCTCCAAGTCCAGATCCAGGTCCAAGCCATTCACGAAAGGCACAGTGCCGGCTTTGCTTATGTCGCTGGTAGCCGAGGCCTCTGTCCTGTCTGTGATGCTGTGGCCTAAACGCACATGGTGCTGGTGCTGATGTGGTCTCTCTGAGGTGCTGTGAATGCTGCTCTCCAGGAAGGAGTTGTGGGAAAAGTCGGTGGCTTCGTGTGCCTCGTCGTCTGAGACACGCTCTACAAAGTTGGATGGGACCAGGCCTCGACGGCCATCCATCAATTCACCTACAGCACATCATTACAGGTGTCAGCATCATTAATGAGTTAATAATATTGGGACCTGCCTACCTGAAGAGAAATAATGTAAGACTACTGGCTAAAAGACCACTAACATGAGATGGGAATGGGAATGGGGCGGGGCTTTTAGTTAATATCGGAGAGTTCAAACCTTCTATACACTTTTCTCACTCATTCTAGATTTATATGTCAATTGGTCCATCTTCCATTTGTAACTGGGGCTAAAGGAAGCCTGCATGTTTTTTTTTGGCTTTTTTTTTTGAGTGATGCAAAACTTGTAAAGGTCTGAGTATGTCATGATATACAGTATACACATAAAAGCAAATGGGAGAAGTGAAATCACCTTCATAGAAGCCATCATCGTCCATGTCTCCGTATACGTAGATGTATTCCCCTGCTGTGAGAGGCAGCTCCACCTCTGGGTTATCGTTTGGGCCATCATATGGGTTGTAGCTTCATTGAAGTTTTTTTTTTTGTTGAGTTTATGATTACAGAAGCAGGGATAGAATTAATATACAGTTCAAACCGGTTCAATTTCCATCAAATCCAAAAAGCCGAAGTACATTCCCTGCACTGGAAAAACTAGAAAAGTAGCACAAACACACCCTTTCACATCATGCAACAAGAAGTAAGAGACGTGTACCTGTAACGGGCGATGAAAACCTGAAGTTTAGCAGCTCCTCGACTGGCTGCGAAGGGAACAGGGGACACATCGATGTCCAGTTCCTCAACCTCACTGGCAGTGTCCACCTAAAGCGCACAAAATGTGTCGGAAAATATTAGAAAGACCAAAATTGAGATGTTATGTACTTTCTTTGCTTAATGTGTACTTGATCTAACAAAAAAGGAGAACTCTTCATAAAGTGTTCCAGTGTGCAAAACTAACAAATCTTGCAGAGGAACGGTTGCAGAATAAGGTAGCAGGACATTGACATGGTTACGCTGCCTAGAAGAGAGAAACTTAAAGAGTCTCATGTTATCGTCCAAAGTGTGGGCAGTGAGAAACATTTCATTAGTAAGGAAGAATAAAATGAATTGTAACATACAGTACTTAAGAATGAAGTCTTATGCCTTGTAAGCTCTCATCAGCAGTGCGAATAGGATTAGTTTACTCTAAAAATAAAAGTCAGAAACTGTGATAAGACAAAAAAGTAGGGATATCATCATGATATGAAACAGCATCGGTTAAAAAATTTTTTAAAGCTCATGGGAAAACATTTTACAGATAATAATGACTACTAGATAAAGAATTCATTAATCCATCCGTTTTTCCATACCGCTTATCCTACATAGGGTCAGAGGGAGCCTGGAACCTATTCCAGGGAACTCGGGGCACAAGGCGGGGGACACCCTGGATGGCGTGCCAACCCGTCACAGGGCACGACTGCACACCCATTAACACACTATGGGCAATCTGGAAATGCCAGTCAGCCTACGACGCATGTGGACTGGTGGAGGAAACCGGAGTACCAGAAGGAAACCCCCGAAGCACGGGGAGAACATGCAAACTCCGCACACCCAGGGCGGACGCACCACCATACCCCCCCTTAGGAATTCATACACAACAGGATTCTTCCTCACTTTACACAATGTCCAGGTGAAAGCCACACCATTATTTGGACCCTGCGCCATCATTCAACAACAAACATTAGAAATGAACGCCCAAACCCAGACTTTAGATCAGAGTAAAAGCGTTTTATATGACGTGTGGTTTTATACGATATAAAACCTAATGACAATAATAAGGATTCAACAATGAGCAGCAAATATCATATGCTGCACGTATGCATGTGTGTGACCGTGTGTGTATACGTTTTCTGTAGGGAAAACATGAGCCTTCACAAATGTTTGAGTGAATGAGGTGTGTGTGTGTGTGTGTGTGTGTATGTGTGTGTGTTGGGATAGAAAACCTCACAGCATCCCTTCAGACAGAATAATGAGATTTTAAAAAAATCCATCAAGTCAAACATATATACAAAAATGGGTTTGCAATCAGTCTATAACACATTGCAGGTAGGAAGATAACTAGAATATAAAAATAAAAACAAATAGTATATGGATCAAAACAAGAAATGCACCAAATCTGTAGTTTTTTTGTTTAAATAATAATAATAATTAATGAGATGACTTTTACAAAGTGAGGAACTTGTCATTATGATTTGGTCAGTGTGGCTCATAAAGTAAACCTGGATATGTCTCAGTTCCAGTCTGACGGTCCATCACGTCGGTCTCATCCTAACACCATTACTGTTAGAGTGTAACGGACATTTGGGTTATATAGCAGGTCAGATCCACAACTTCCCTCAAACGTCCATCATAAGTGAGTTCGGAGTAAACGGTCGAAATTCTAAATTCCTCACTGCAGTAATTCACAAATATTGTGAACAGGTTGAAAAACACTTGCCCGTGTACATGATGTCTGTCTCACCTCGTGAGTGGGGCTGGCTTTGCGCGAGTTTGCGGCTGATTTCGGCGACAGGTGTGTGTTTTCAGATTTGGGAGGAGACGTACTGGACGTGGAGGCTGATTTCGGGTTTAGGCTGGGCAGCTCGCGGTGTTTGGTGCCTGGCGAGCGCCCGGAATGGGACAGACCCGCCGAGTATGGCGCCAAGCCGGCCCGAAGCACAGCAGACAAATCTGTCCAGAAGATGAAGAGACAGAACAATGAAGAAAGAAAAGAAACAGAGAGGGGTGAACAGGAGATTCCGAAAAAAAAGGAAATGGGGTAGGTTGTTGCCACAGACTTTCACAGACTCACATGCTTTTGTGCAGAAAAGAAAATATATAAAGCTCAAACAGAATATTGGTGAATGATGGCTACAAAAATTGATCAGCATTTTAGCATAGAGTTACCAAAGCTGAATGATTTCAAATGTTTCTTTTTTCTTTTTAGGCTAAGTGGCAGAAACCAAGCAGTGGAATAAATAAATATACATAGTATCCAAATGCATATAAATATCAATGATCCTATAATTGTATAACTTTATATACTACGCACATGCATCACATAAACTACGGAAGGTGAAAATTGTGTTGCGGGTGTCATTATTTTATTCTGAACCTCAAATGTTCAGATTCCTTATTTGCCTGCAGTAATATTTTCTTTTCACTCATGTTTACAGGATCCATATAAAAACGGTCATCTCGGACACAGTTAAGCTTCAATTCCAAATCACTTCCTACTCACTAGACATGCTCCCTACATAGTGGATAACATAACAACTGAACCCAATCCACGTAGTTCGCTAAATATCCATTAGAACGCCGTTAGATATTCACCTGGCTGATACGCATGAAAAACGCCTGTGAACGCAAAAGTATTGGCACCCTCGGTGTCGTTTGAGTGTGCAACAACAACAGCGTTGGACTTCGTGCTCAATAGTTATTCTAAAAGTACAACCAAAACAAAGTTCATTTGAAAATGTCAAGCATCACTAATCGATTATAGGTGGTCATACAGGTAGTCCAATACAGTACATGTGCCCTTCACTGGTTATAACCCTATTAAGGAGAAAATAGCTGTGACAAAATGATGTTCCTACATTAAAAGGTCACAGTTAAGGTGGCTAGTCATCTACTATGACAAAGTTTGTATGTGCGTGTGTGTGTGTGTGTGTGTGTGTGAGAGAGAGAGAGAGAGCATGAGAGAGATATTGCGCACAAGTATGAGAATGTGTGTAACGATGCATGTGAGCACAGATGTGTGCAAGAGATTGAAAGATGTGTGGCATAAACCTATATCTGAACTCACACTTGTGTGAGAGGCTGCGAGTGTGGTAAGATGCCGGTCAAGACAAGTACGTAGTAAATGAAGGTCATCTTCTAACCAATTGTCTATCCTTCTCTTTCACCAATTCATCCAATGTTTGAGTCTCTCATTCTCATCAATCTCATCGAAATGTTTCTTGAGAAACATTATTTCATTTGTGTTTAACTAATTAGCTATAAAAGCATTTACATTTCGACTAACTACAGTTTCTCAAAGAACAAAAAAAAATAAATAACAAAAAAAAAACTTGGCAGTACACACCCAATAATAATAATAAGCGACAATAGCAGCAGTCACTAAATGCCCATACAGGACAAACCACATGCTACATGAGTGAACTGTCACTTGCTCGTGTGAACACAGAGCTGTGAAAACTGACTATATACAGTGAACACCAGCCCGAACACCAGCCCAAACACCAGCTTAATCCACACCCTGAACGCTCACTGTGGCCATAGTATTAGTGCTTGCATCATTATTAGATTGGATGAATATTATCTATCTATCTATCTATCTATCTATCTATCTATCTTCCCATCTTTTTTCATCTTCCTTTCTTCCTTCCTAGCTTTCTTTCTCCCCATTTTTAACATCTTTCTTTCTTTTTCCTTCCTTCATATCTATCCATCTTCCTTCCTTCCTATTTTTCTTTCTTCCCATCTTTTTCCATCTTCCTTTCTATCTTCCTAACTTTCTTTTTTCAAATTGCTTCTAAAATGTTTCATACTTAGTTCATATCATATATATTTTTTTCAGATAGACTTTAAGAATATCTTTGACGATATTCTTAAAGAAGAACATATTGAATTCGTTCTCAGGGCTGGATCGGGAAGCTGTCGCAAGGTTGCGGTGGGAGCCAAAGTTGGGAGGGATGACTCTGTGTGTCCTTACAAAGAAATGGCAACCATATAGAGGATTTTTTGTAAATGAAGTTACATTTAGCTAAAAAGTGTTCATTTCCCCTATGTATGGAGACTTTTGGGACACCCTGTAGTATTTTCCTGGGCCTATGATGTTGTGTGCTATATAACCAATCAGCAACAGTGATATCAGCATCACCCAGACAAAAAAACAAACAAACATCCAGCTGGAATCTTTTATACTTTACTGGTGGTTCCAATTTGTTTTTATACGAACGTTTCTGCAGTCAATATATTATATATCTATTCATTTCTGACTGGTTTTGCCAGGTCTCTTGTATTGAATCTGTTAAAGACGGATGCCAAGCTTTATTTTTAACATCGGCAGAGTGATCAATATTAAGAACATGATCATGGACTTTCAGCCACATGCTTAAAAGTATGTGAGGAAAAAAACAGCAACAACATGGAAGCATGAATAGCAAAAGAACCAGTAAAGCATCAGTGGTAAGTCGAGACATATTCCCACATGCAGATGGATGCTTTCAGGGAAGGACAGCATGCCCAACCCTAAAGCAAAGTCTACACCATTTACGAGAAAACAAATCATTTCTGAACCGGACGCTGAACGCATCAATGGATGCCGTGTTACGGACGTGAGGAAGAAGCAGTGAAAGCGTAACCCTAACCACAACAGAACCATGAATAAAAATAATAATCCACAATATTAATAAAGCAGAACCAAACTACAAACAACATACAGATAATGCTAACAAGCAGGCAGCCAGTGAGTTCATTCTCATTAAAACACTGCGTCTGGGTCAGCCATGCAGGAGTTATAGCCTCCTGATGAAAGAAACATGGCCCTGAGTACCCTGCTCAGAGACGTCACAGAGGGCCTCGTTACCCTCCAGACTCCAGAAGGCGATGTCATCCCATGAGGCACTAGTGCCTGGAGAGTAGAAGAGTGGATGATGGATGAAAAAAAAGGATAGACAGAAGAGAAGAGAATAAGGAAGAGAGAGAGAGCGAGAGCGAGAGAGAGAGACAGCAAGGCAGAATCCACTTGCAGGATAAATACGCACACAAAACGCAGATGAGTCGCAGGAGTCAACGAGTATCAGAGCAATAGCATGTGCGAAAAGACAGAGAAAAATTTCTTAGAAAAATTCAAGAGGTTTTAGACATCTGGCATTGAGTAGGCACTACATAAACATTTATTTATTGTTATTTTAATGCCATGCCACCATTAGTGGCTAGGCACTACATAAATAATCATCATCATCATCATCATCATCATCATATGATGGTTCTTCTCTTCTTCTTCTTCTTATTAACTCTTTAATCCCATCATGTAACTAACATTTTGGTTGGATTTGTTATGCTCTCATGTTTTTGTCACTGAAAAGTAAGCTAAGTTAAATAAGTCAAATTTTAAGCATCTTAAATGTACATGAACGATTTCATGTGAGTGGTATGGTCCCAAGACCAAATACAGTTATTTCCTACTTAGAAAAATACACATCTGCATCAGATTACGAAGAAGGAAATAAGTAAAACATAAAACGTAAAAAAAGAAAGTAATATGGATATAACTAGCATATTTAGTACATTATGAAGTACTACACAATAATAAGGCCAAGCTTTTTCCACTTAATATTTGTGGATGTCACAGATGAGAAATGAGGACGCTGATATCTTTCTTTCCTCACTACTGCTCGTTGACGAATTCTCAATTCTGATTGGTCAGAAGGTGTTGATTATTTTCCTATAACAGCATGCCCTGTCATGTTATTCCCTACATAACTATATACCACATATACTGTATAAAGTATATACAGAAATAGGAAAGTATTAAAAAAAGTACTAAGTAAAGATGGGATTGCAGCTTTATATATCTTATACATGTTTATAGTAGTAATTATCTGAGACGGAGAAAAGATCATATCCAAGTGTACAGTGGTGTGATACTATGAGCAGCAGTGCAGTGTGTGAACTAGAGTAGATTAATGTCGTGTTACCGGTGTCTGTGGGCAGACTGAGGCCGTTAGGAAGTTGCGTGAGGCCGGAGCACAGCAGCCCAGGAGCCGACAGGTCGATCTTAGAGGCCTGCTGCCGGAATTTGTCCAGCTCTTGACTGAGAAGGCTGAACTGCTCGCTCTGATTACGGCACTTCTGCTCCAGCTCCCGTACCTTCGCCTACAGGTAAACACACACACACACACACACACACACACACACACACACACACACACACACACAGCAGAGCAGGAAGAGTTATCCACTCAGATTATTATTGTTTGTTTGGTTGTATTGATTATTATCCTTATTAAATATGAATTCAAAAGCTCTATGAATATACATGAGCAGGCAATTGGGAAACATGGCCCTGCTGCTATTTCTGCTAGCTAACCACTAGTGACTAGCTTGCATTAGTCTCAGCTCGACACGAATGTTCTTTTAGTATCTGAGTCTTGAGCTGCGTTTCATTTTACTCAGCCACTGTTCGTAGTAATCTGACAAAATACACTAACAAACCAAACTATTTTGCTTCATCACTAAAATCAGCTAGGGTAGTTAGCTAGCATGTTTGGCACACATGTTCTGTGGTTAAAAGTGTACAGGTGCCATGTTGTCCCCTAATCTGTGCTCCAAAGCCACTACAAATTTCAGTTTAATGGGGAATATGTGAAACAAATGTGAAAAATGTGTTCTACAAACCCACACATGACATTTTACATAAAGGGGAATGAGGCAGCCAAATCAAAATTTGAATTCAGGGGCACATTCTTTTTCAATTATTCTTTAGTATAACCTCAAAAATATTTCTGAGTAAATATCAGGTGATCATTAGGGTGTAAAAATAATGAACTGGCAGAAAGGGGTTCATTTATGGTAAGTGATGGAACTAAAAACAGCTGTTGGTAAAAACAAATTCTCATGCAGTGAATTAATCAAAAACATTTCTCAGAGATACCGAGGGGCAGAAAGGCGAAGCGGGAAATAGGGAGAGGTTTGCAGCCATTTTGCCTTTTTGCTGAGTTTGTATTGCGGAGACCTAGCAAGTGTGTATAGCTCAGGCTGACAGAAACTACAGCTAGTTTCACTTCCGGGACTGCGGTTCAGCTTCCTGGCAGACACTGAGCAAACAGGGCCTCATCACACATACACTCACACGCTTTTACACACGGTTCTAAAAAGACAGCCAGTTTCCTGTAAAATATCACACCTAAGTACGTGTCACTAAAAATGAACATCATTATGAAGAAACTATTTCATTGTATAGAAGGAACACGTCAAATCTAGTCTAGTTTTAGTGTTCCATGGGTATTACATATTATACATAAATGTTCATATTTATCACAATAGCTAAAATGAAAATCGCAAATATTTTTGATCTGTACTAAAAATCAAGCTTATTTCTCACACTTGTGCAGCAAATTTAGTATAAAACCACTTTAGATCAAGAACACAGCTTTTTCTTATTATTTCCTTGTGATTTCCACCTCAATTATAAGCCTCAAGTGTATACAACTTTGTCACATATCTTTTCAGATGGATTTTATTCCTCTTACACCAATTGTCCAAAAACTGCATGTGATACTTTGAAATAAAAACAATTTTTTTTTAGCAATTTGCCAACAATTACATCCATTTATTAATTAAAGAATGACACATTATACTTTTTATCCATTTATAGTTACATTTAATGTTGTAGTTACGTTTAACGTCTGTGACTCAAGTTAGTTCCTGATATCACACACCCTACAGCAGCTATGCTATGCTGTGCTATAACAGTTGTTTTCTCACCAGCCTCTCTTTTTCTCTCTCGACGTTAAGACAAAAAGAATTAAATATATAAACGGTGTGTTGTCATGTTACTGAGAACCCAAACATTGTTAGGTCCTGAGTCCTGAAGACTTTTCCGTTTCCGTGGTGGGAAACTTGCTGTTACTTTCCGTTACACAGTCCTGACACTGGCGACTCCATAAAAGTTCAACAAAAGTCGCCTTCCAGAACATTTCACCACAACACCAATTGTAAGTTAGTTATAATCTTCGTTAAATAATAGCACATTTTTTAAATCCATTTATTACGCATCTTAGGTTATCCCTGCGTAAACGGTTACTATAGAAACGATAGAACAAACGCATTAATATAAACCATGCATTATTTTCAGAGCTGCTGTTATAGAAAATGAATCAACAGCTTCTGACCAATCAGATTCAAGAGATCAATAGTACCGTGGTGTAAATATCAAAAAATGTATTACTTGGCTAATAACTTCAGCTAAACTCGCCGCAAGCAATGAACTGTAGATGCTAGTGTATTGCCTGAAGATACAAATGTATAGACAGTATATACAATCATATAGGCATGACTAAGTAGCTGAGGTTTGGGAAGGCATTAGACAAGAATGACTGAACTGCTTAGTATCAATACCTGCATGCAGTCCAATGTGTTCTGCTCGGCACACATCAGACAGTGAGAGAGAGAGAGAGAGAGAGAGACAGAGAGAGACAGCTTCAGAATACACATGCATGTATGTCAAGTCAAAGGTCAACCATAGGAAAAAAGTCTTATGGTTAGTAGACACTGCAATCAGATTCCAGCGGGTTTTTTTTGTTTTTTTAAATGACCTGCTGAACAATAAGTTTATGTACAGTATCAACATCTCTCCAGAAGCCATATCACACAACTGTAATAATCTTTTTCAGTCAAATATTGATGATTGCTGGGGACGACCATGAGTCAATCTGATTGGTCTATTTAAAAAAAGCCACGCAATTTTATAGAGAGACAGAGCCCTCTGGAGGGGAGAGATACTATACTCAGTCATTTAGTTTACAGCGAGAGAGAGAGAGAGAGCGAGAGAGAGAGTGAGAGAGCGAGAGAGAGTGAGAGCAAGAGAGCGAGAGAGAGAGAGAATGATGGAGAACGTTTACCAGCTCTCTCAGCAATACAAACTGGATCAACCCCTACAAATGACACAAACCTTATTTAGACAATTAACAATAACAGTTCACGTCACGCATAACATTCCTACATGTAGCATACATCACATACTGTACATACATACATACATACATACATACATACATACATACAGTGTTTCTCCTAGAAAGAAAAAAAAGACTGGGTGGGATTGGTTGTACTAATATGAAAAAAGTGGCTCATGCAATGTGTAACTAAAGTAACGGTTCACGCGCTTCGGCTGTGAATCGATTACACCGGCTAGCTAACTAAATCTAAGCATGTGATATTCCCTTAAGGTTTAGCTACACTTACACTAAATTACACTTACTCATAAAAAAACTAATCTCACAACCATTGCTCTTATAGTTATTTAGCCTACATGTTTTACTTTTCATATAGAACATATAGAACATAACATCATAACAATTGTTAAGGTCACAGCGTTGCGATGTATGGGTGTGATGTATGGGTGCGATGTATTTCACAGACGTTATCAAATGAAGAACGAATCTCTGGTACATTTTGGTGTACATTTGGTACATTTTTACAGTGTTCAGTAAAGGAGGGTGTTTGTCGGGGGTGGGGGGGGCGGGGGGGGGGGGGGGCTGAAGCGACCAGAAGGCCAAGGTGAACTTTCAACATAATACTACCAGCACCATGCTTCACTGTTTTGTCTCCACCAATTGTAGAGCTTTGTGAACCTTCTTCCAAATGTTTGCCGAGTTTCTAAACTAAAGATGCCTTTCGACAAACTCCATAAAGCCACTCCTCCATAAAGCCAGACTTTTTTTTTTTTTTTTTTTTTGAGTATCTGGACTATGATTGTCCTGTGAACATCTCATCATTTGAGCTCATCACCAACATCTTCTGAGCTGTGGATCTCTTCAGCTACAACAGCTACCTCTGGACTCTTGGTTGCTCCTCTTACCTGGTCACTGACGTTTTACACAACTAACATGCATTTATCTTTAGTAACCACTTTATCCATATCAGTGTCACAAACTCCACAGCCTACCCCGGGAACACTGGACACAAGGCAGGAATTGTTACCACAAACTTAATCCTGTGATAATTCCTTTTCATTTTTAAACACACACAAAAAATAAAAAAATGTGTTGTCTTCACATGAAACTTCATTGAGGCTTTTTATTTCTATAGACACTGCAAAGCCAGTGTTTAATTTAACAGCTATCTAGAAATCTGCTAATTCATGAGCCTTTCTTTCCTCCACTATATTGTACTCGGTGCCATGTGAGTTTTGTGTAATTGTAGCGGAAACACTGTGTACAACACAGATTAAACAACACATTTACTTGAACATCGACTGCAACAGCACAGACACAGAGTTAGAGTTAGACACAGAGTTAGCAATACTGACAGATGGGTCACAGTACAAGCAATCGATTATGCATATAAACTGCAATAGCTGCAAGAAAAGCCTTTCGAGTGTGAAATCAAGCGTACAAGAGGAGAGAGAACACGTCACCAAATCTTAACTCTCTATTTATACTCTGTCTGCTGTAACAGGGGGGATAGTGAGAATGATAAATGGATACTTTATCCATCAGTGGCGTTAATAATACACCATAATACACCGAAGCGAACGTAGAAAGATTACACAAATAGACACACATTTTGACAGCTAATCCTTGAGATCTGGAAAAAGCAGGGGTTTGATTATAAATTCTCACCTCCAGCATTTGCACAACTCCTTCATGTTCCCTCTTGGCAAATAACTGAGCCTGATGGAAGACAGAGCACACAGTTACAATAAAGCATAACATCTAAAGAATATGGTGATGTGAGGAACAATATGACATGTAAGGATGTCAAAACTGTCCAGGCAGATGAATAGGAAAGAGCTATTTTCATACAGACAGCTTAAACCTGATTCTTTTGGCCGTTTGACATGAATTTCACTAATTGTATGTGGATCAGTTCTGATTTCTGGTCTCAGTTTGTCCAGTCAAATCAAATTTCATGTTTTGTGTGTGTGTGTGACAAGAACAACAAAATCCAGCATGTACAGGAAATAAGCTCAGAAACAACATAAATGGTTCTGTCATCTTTTTTTTATTTTTTACTTTATTTGTGTTGCTGGTGTCTGAGCTAAATACAGTCAGAAACATGAGAGTAAAGCTAACTGCAGTCTGAACAAGCGAATCGGATTTGGTCACCTGTAATGTGCAATGCGTACACCCAGCCTACAGACTGCTGGATCAAAGAAATGAATCAGATTTGCCCTACTGTGTGAAAAAAATTATTATTATTATTATTTTTTAAATGCAGTGCGGTGTGGAATAGTTAGCGACAGACCCGCTGAAGTCGTTTGATTTCATCCTGTTTGAACTTGAGGATAGCCAGTGCCTGCTCATGTTCCAGTTCCAGCTGCTGCCTGCGCTCTGCGACCTCTCGCATATGCTGCACACACACACACACACACAATCAATGCTGAAGAGTAATAAAGAGTAACTAAAAGGCTATCTATCTATATATATATATATATATATATATATATATATATATATATATATATATATATATATATATATATATATATATGGCAGTAGTGGCTCAGTGGTTAAAGGCTCTGGGTTACTGATCAGAAGGTCAGGAGGTCAAGCCCCAGCACTGTCAAGCTACCACTGTTGTGCCCTTGGACAAGGCCCTAAACCCTCACTTGCTCAGTTGTATAAATGAGATAAATGTAAGTTGCTCTGGATAAGGGCATCTGCCAAATGTTGTAAAAGTGTAAAATATAAAATATACTGTATGTATACTGTATTATATATTATATAGTTTTGATCTATTGGGCTTGCAGTTGCACTTTAATCAAAGCATGCAAAGCAAATAGCTGAAGAGTTGAGAGTTGGGCCCAACAGTGGTTATATTTAACTGCAAACACTTACTAGGATAGCAGATGTACATATACCCAATACTCTTTTAGGGGTGTTTTCACACCTGGCTCGTTTGGACCATTTGTTTCGGAACCTGGTGCGTTTTCTCTTTTGGTTTGGTTTGTTTAGACATATATGTGCTAAACACAGCAGTGGCGCCCGGATCTGCACCGAAACAACGAGTCCGACACCACCTGAACGAGGTGGTCTCAGTCTCGTTGCAAACGAACTCTGGAGCGGTTTGTTTGTGGTGAGAAAGCAATCTGACTCAATGGACCTAAGAACCAACCTGTATAGCAATGCATGATGGAAACTGTGCTGCGTAAAACGCGTGATTGTTTAGCAAATGGCTCGCAACATGAACCGCACTTTAACTCAGACCAAAGACGAGGTAAAATGCCTCATTGATATTTGGTCTGACGGACATATTTCTGAATGAATTTCAAAAACACAAAAGGTTTACGAGATGTTTAGCGAACGTCTCAAGGAATCACTCTGTGGAACAAATGAATTACATAAATTATATCAACTCCAGCTAAAAATAAAGCCACAACAAGCACGCGGAGCTGCTGTCCATCCATCCTGGTGGATGACCGCTATGAGCAGAACCGCGGAACATAAGCAGACGCACTCTGACCAATGAGAGGACAGTTTACGCACATGTGACTTGCATAAATATATTTTGGTATGCTTTTAATGTTGCCTTGTGAGAGCAAACTGAGTCATGTAGAAAACGCAACACTGGAACAATTTAAGTCCCCGTTTCAGAACAAAGCACAGATCTACAGGTCTGAAAACGTCTTTAGTTCGAATGCATGTCATTTCTGAACATAAATCAAATTACAGCACATTTCTGGAGGCAAGAAGGCAAGCAGGCAGTTTTGCACGTTATCCAAGTTTGCAATAACGTTGCTTGTGTTGTAAATGCTTTTCAGCAAAATGATCCAAATGTTTTATTGACTCCCATGTTATTCTGCTTTGAAATATTAGTCTTATGTCCTTTACTGAGATTTACCTTTAGGACCTGCTCTAGGTTCTCCAGCTTGGCACGGAGTCTCTGGTTCTCCTCGAGAACTGAACTATACCGAGCGCTCACTGCAGAGAGATCCCCCTTCAGCTCCTCATTCTCAACCTGGGACTGGACAGAGAGAGACAGAGAGAGAGAGAGAGAGAGAGAGAGAGAGAAAGAGATAAAAAGTATAAAACACACCAGTATGATGCACACCAGTGATACATGATGTTCAAGTTGTGGTTGTGAAGTTAGTTGAACTGCACAATAGCAGGTTGCACACACACACACACACACACACACACACACACACACACACACACACGTCCTACAACTGACCTGCTCAAGCAGCTGAGCCTTCCTCCTGAGGAGTTCGGCCTCCTCTGTTAGTCGCTCATTTTTGATGCGTTCATCCTCAAGCTGGCTCTCCTGTACGCAAACACAAAATAATCAATAACAATGAATATTGTGATTGTGCTCAAGTTTTCACTCATTCTCCAATAAGTTGATGACAAAACCTTTCATTCTGTAGACAAAAGGGTAAAAAAAAATACTTCTCATTTTGTAGGATAAAAAAAACCAACTAACTTGCTTAGGCTTTGGTACATTTTTACACTGAGCCGCTAAAGAGGGTATTTCTCAAAAAAGCAACCAAGAGGCCAAAGGTAACTTTCAACATAATACTACCACCACCATGCTTCACTGTTTTGTCAGGGTGATGAACAGTGTTAGGATTCAGCCAATTGTAGAGATTTGTGCCGAGGAAAAAATAAATAAATAAATTTTGGTCTCAGCTGAGCCTTTTTGCTGTGCTCATCCTCAAGCTGGCCCTCCTGAACACACACACACACTAAATCAGCCTGCTATTGGTGAATTTTGTGATTGTGCTCAAGTGTTCATTCATTCTCCTCGTGAAAATGACTGAAAATCTACACCACAGACGTTCCGTTACATTTACATTCATTCGTTTAGCTTTATCCAAAGTGACTTATGAGTGAGGAAATACAAGCAAAGTAAAACATCAAGTGGAGAACAATACAAGTAGTGCTACCATACACTTGAGTTCTAGAGAAGCAAAGAGCACAGAGTAGAGGTGTAAGAGCCAGTGTAAGATCAGGGGACAAGTTAGGAGTTAGTTAAGTGTTCTGGGAAGAGGTGGGTCTTTAGCCATTTTTTGAAGACAGTGACAGATTCCGCAGTCCGGATTGAGGTTGGAAGTTCATTCCACCACTGAGGGACAGTCAGTTTGAAGATTCTGGAAAGGGACCTCATGCCTCGCTGAGTAGGCACTACCAGGCGTCATCGTTAACTGAGCGCAGGTTGCACAAGGGAACATAAACCTCAAAGAGAGTGTTGAGGTAGGGAGGTGCAGTTCCAGACAAGGTCTTGAACGTGAGCATCAAGGCCTTAAATTTGATGCAGGCGGTTACAGGAAGCCAGTGGAGGGAGACGAAGAGGGGTGTGACATCCGTCCTTTTAGGCTGGCTGAAAACAAGGCATGCTCCTGCATTCTGAATCATCTGAAGGGGTTTGATGGAGCTGGCTGGGAGGCCCGGGAGTAGTGCGTTGCAATAGTCCTGTTTTCAGATAACAAGAGCATGGACTAGTAGCTGTATAGCCTGATCAGTGAGATAGGGTCTGATTATCAAATCAGTGTCAGTAAAACATGGCTCAATAAAAAAACGAAGGTTATCCTTCTGTACAATTTCCTTACGAACCACTTACTCTGCAGCTGTCATAACATTGTAGTAGGAAGAAGCGTGGGATTCAAGAGTTTTTCTAAAGTGTACACTTCACACACGTGAACAACGTGAACAAAATTAGAACAGACTCACCAAATCGAGACATCTCTTCTGCCTCTTCCTTGCTTCGTGCTCGAGACCCTCACATTCTTTTCTCTTCTTACTCAACTCACTTTCCTGTAGCAACAAGGAAAGAACCCCAACATACATAAAGCGTACAAAATGATCAAATGTATATGTTCAGAACATATTGTCACCAAACGTTTCATAATAGAGAAATAGAACCATATTTAACAGGACCTATTTCATTTTTATGCTCATGTCTATCATCGTTTTAATTTATTGATTTAAAAAAAAAAAAAAAAAGCTTAATTTGCAAACTGCATCAATTCAATGCAAAGATGATTGACAGGTACATTGCAATGCACGCGGGTGGACAAATAAAAGCTTCTACTTCTCTACAAAGTGGCCTACCTCTAATTTCTACACTGACCTCTGACATGGAAAGAATTAGAAAGCTTAGCCCTGTTTAATTATCCTAATTGCAGCTTACACAGTCTTGGTTAAACTGTGACTGGACTCAGAGGGAACAGTGGATGGGCAGAGGAGCAAGTCGTGCTCTGGATAAGTGCACAGAGTGTCACAGAGGGGACAATATTAACGATGAAAGTATGAAAGAGACAACGGTGATGTGAAACAGCATGTGAGTGTAGTTGTCCCAGATTTGGGATTATATGACATAACCTTGTCAGATGTAGACTGGAGGTGTGGGAAGACTTGATATTTGCATCAGAACAACGCCAACGTTGCAGGAGATTTTGCCTTCCAGACATTCACATGTAGAATAACATTTACTTTTTTTTTGCATGCACCTTATTTTACATCGCCCTTAAACTTAATTTTAAACAATTTAAAACCATTCATTTTAATTTTAGAATTACGAATATTAATAATTTGTTGAATATGTTTTAATACCCATCAAACCACTATAAATGGCCCAGGAACATCACTAGACTGTTCAAGTTTCCTCTTCGTCATCCTTCAGCTAGTAAACCACTAATAAAATCTAGTATAATTAGTATATTTAATAAATAAATCTAATAAATAGTCAATTATATATCAGTAGTTAAATCATCCCATTCAAAACGATTTTATTCATCACTAACATTAGCTAAGCTGGAGCATTAGCAAGACAGCTTAGCATCCAGGCTCTGTGATACCATACAAGTCTTCTTGTTTGTTCCTTAACCAAAAAGTATATTTTAGATCACAAACTGAGCCCATATGTAACACTTCCTCAGTCCATTTTTATAAAGAACTCCTGAGAAAGACTTCTGCCCAGTGTTAACAAATTTGACCCAAACACTACATATATAATATAATCCGAATCAGATCCATCCAAGATGAAGGAACCGTTATTTTTTTTCGGTGGATTCAGGAACCCACGCTCAACATTTCTCTCACCAGAAACTCTATACGGTCCTTTTGTGTCTGTTCTTCCTGGTGGGCGGAGCTAGTGTCCTTCTCTGGGGTTACTTGTGCTCTAGACTCCTCCTCCTCCTCTCCATGGGTTTCCTCCCCCTTAACAAGGACTTCATCAGCTACAGGCTGTGCAGTTTCACATACAACCTAGAAGGAATAAAAACAACTTCAGAAAAAAAAAATACAGAAGCAACATAAGGTAGAATACAAGAACACAGCAGTTTACTGGAATTAGAGTCATACTGGGAGTCATCTGGTGACCAGCAGTGATGGGGGGGGAGTAAAGGGACCTTCCCATGCTGAAACATGCTGAAACAATTCCAGTATTCATTTTAGCACATCATAAGAGCCATTCATTTCTTTATTAGCTTTAATTTGCTAGATTAGCACATATAAGGTGGTGGAAGCTTAGTTGTTATAAGGTACTACACAGAACTTTTTTAAACACATTAGCATACTAGATGGAACTATTATGTTTATTCCCAATTGAATTTGTACTAAAACATCTTCCACCTTATATAGTATCCTGTACTGTGCTGCAGAGGGACAGTTGTGGAATGTAATTAATACGTGTCATGAGGGCAATATTGGGGAAAAATATCCATCCATCTATCCACCCATCCATTTTCCATACCGCTTATCCTACACAGGGTCACAGGGAACCTGGAGCCTATCCCTGGGAACTCGGGGAACACCCTAGATGGGGTGCCAACCTATCGCAGGGCACAATCACACACACACTATACACAATACGGAAATCAGCCTACAACGTATGTATTTGGACTGGGGGAGAAAACCAGAGTACCCATAGGAAACCCCCGAAGCACTGGGAGAACATGCAAGGTCTGCGCAAACAGGGGCGGAGGTGGGATACAAACCCCCAACGTGTGAGGCAAACATGCTAACCACTATATCACCGTGCTCTCCCCAGAAAAATAAATTAAATAATAGAATATAGAAAAATAGAATAAATGAAATAGTATTTTATTCCTCTTATTTGCTGAAAATTATATATATTTTTTTACTTATTACAGAACAACGTGTCATACTTAAAAGAAAATTAAATAAATCAGTTTATAGTTACAACCCATTTATCCCAAACTGTGTCTTATGGATAAACAGACAGAGCTGTAAACAGTCGTTCTCTCACCGGCCTATTTTTTTTCTCTCTTGAAGTTAATAAGGCAAAAAAAAAAAAATGCTTGTTGTGTTACAGAGAAACCACAATGCACGACAATGTCTGTCCTGAAGACTTTCCCATGGCATCAAACTTAACAGCTTTACTACTGAATTTTACAAAGTGCTGAAACTGGAGACTCCTTCCACAAATGTTTCATCGTGTATCACCAATTAGACGTTTTAATTTGTCAAGTAACATCACAATTTTTTATCCATTTTATTAGTCTTAAAGTATGTCTACCATCACACCACACAAATCTGTGAATTAGCTGTTGCTATCAAAATGATAACCTGTTAATTTTCACAATTTAAATGAACAAAAAAAGATCAATCACATGGAAAAAGTAAGTACACCCCTACATTTATCACCTTCAAATCCATATAATTAGAATCAGGTGTTCAAGATTGGGTGCTAGTGATTAGAACCTGCTTAGGGAGTGCAGATGGAACCTGTCTAATTTACACCCCTCTCATATTTATTGACTGGTTTTCCATTAATGAGGGGTGTGGTGTCGTCATGCCAATATCAAGAGTTCTGTAAGGCCTGAAAAAAGGTTGTGGGTGTCTATGAGACTGGCAAGAGATTTAAAAAGATCTCCAAATTATTTGAAATACATCATTCCACTGTAAGGAAAATCATCCCCAAGTGGTACAGATTTCAAATGACTGCCAGTTTGTCCAGCACTGGCCATCCCAACAAATTCAGCCCAAGAGCAGACCGTCTGACAGCAGACAGTCTCCCAGAACCCCAAAATTTCATCACAGGATGTGCTAATAAGTCTTGCAACTATTGTTGTCAAAGTACATGCTTCTACTATCAGAAAGAGATTGCACAAATTTGACCTGCATGGGAGGCGTGCCAGGAAAAAGCCTTTGCTGTCTAAAAAGAACATTAGAGCAAGACTACATTCAAAGACCAGGCCTTTTGGAATAATCAAACGAATCAAAGATAAAGTTGTTTGGCCGCAGTAACAGCAGACATGTCTGGCACAGACCAAAGACAGCTTTTCAGGAGAAGCACCTCATACCGACTGTGAAGCATGGTGGTGGAAAAGTCATGGTTTGGGGTTGCTTCGGTGCCTCAGGGACTGGAAAGCTTGCATTCATTGATTCAAATATGAATTCTGCATCGTATCAAAGAGTGCTGGAAGATAATGTGAGGTCATCTGTCCAAACATTGAAGTTGAACCAAAAGTGAACCTTTCAACAGGATAATAATCCTAAATCCACCAAGGAATGGCTCAAAAAGAAGAAATGGAGAGTTATGGAACGGCCTAATCAAAGCCCGGATTTGAAATTTTGTGGGGGGATTTGAAATGGGCAGTACATGCAAGAAAACCCTCAAACATCTTGCAACTGAAAGAATATTGCACGGAAGAGTGGTCAAAAATTCCAGCAAGCTGATCTCAGAAACAGGTGGACAATTATGCAAAACGCCTACAAGAACTTATTTCTGCTAAAGAGGGCAATACTAACTTCTGAAGCCAAGAGTGTACTTACTTTTTCCACAGAAGAACACATCTTTTGACATTTCTTTTGAAAAAATCATTGAAAAAGCTATTTTTCCTTTTGTTTTGTTAAAATATATCAACTTCATTAATAAGCACTGTTTCAAAGATGATTAAATGTAACTGTAATTATTGTCTTAACATTAAATTAATTAACACTTTAGCAACTCCATTTTGAGCCCCCCTCTCTCTCTCTCTCTCTCTCTCTGGAAGCATAAACTCAAGGATGGTGCGTTAACCCATCATGGGATGGTTTGATAACAGAGAACCCAAATGCTTAAACCTTTAGCTCCAGCTCACGGTTCAGTCCAGTGCCTGTTCTGTTTAACAGCTAACACATATCTACCTTTATGCTAGGCTAATTGTACAGCCAAGTCAGTAGCTGTTGCTAGCCAACATGTTGTACTGAGTAGTGCTAAGGCCGGTAGATCAGATGCAGTAGGCCTCGTTTGCCATAAGCACATTGCAGTAATCCCTGTACACTACTGAAATGGGTAACTGGATCACTTCTTTTAAAAGCACCTTAATGGATTGGCCCGAGTGCCGTTTCCCTTTTTAAATACATATCGATGTGCTGATACTGAGTGCTACACGTTTGCCTGTTGCAGCAATGTGTCGATTCATGTCACTACTCTGTGTACAAATTCCCCAGATATGGCTAAGCTCAAAATCTCTGTGGGTTACACAGCAGAGACTCAGACCATCGCTGCTGAATTCAACGTAATTTCCAGAAAAACAGACTTCCTGTACACACGAACGCAACCTCGCAACCAAGTCCCTGTGTCTGTACTGAACATCATAAATGTACAGTATATGACCTGGAAGGTAAATCCATTTACAGAGGAGCTAAACAATAAGGCTTAAGTTAGATTCACACTATTAGTGCATTATTCATGTTTGGGTGTATATTTGCAAAAAAAACAAAAACATGAATAGCATGCACAGAGCACATATACTGACCTAATACTTACACCAACTACGCATAACACATGCAACTGACAATGCAACAATGCAAACCAGTCAAACACGCAATACACACATACCCTGTTTTCTGTGGGCTGAGAGTAAGCTAGACCTGTGCAAGGAGAGTTGGTCAAATCTTTAGTTTGGTCACTGGTTCGGAGTCCAAACCATCCAAAACCCTGTCACCGCTACCACTGTAACAGCCAGGGGATTACTGGACCATACCATTCCATTGTCACAGGGGATTAAAGTACATGCAACCTGGCCCCTTTCTGCACAAGGCATGAGTGTGTGTGTCTGTCACAGATGACCAGATTACCAGTGCTGTCGTTCTCATGCAGGCTTTACAGCAACAGTAGGAAAAGTAAAGTAAAGCCAGCAAATTGGGTAACACACATATTACATATGAGTTTCTCCCAAACTCAACTATAGTACAGTATTTGCTGGATGTAAGGACAAGACTTATGACAGTAAAAGCCTCAAGGCCTTCTATTCCATCAGAGAAGGATATTTGTCAAATAAAATTTACATGTCTGAATCACCATGATGCATAATACAGGACAGAATCGTCCTGCTTGCTTAATTTGATCTCTGTAAGTCTCGTACTGTCTCGTTCTACTGGTAAGATCTGGTTGGAAGGGATCACATCTATGGTTGAAATAGCGAATGAAAAATTATCCAATGGTTTAAAAAGGGTTTTTGAGAGTGTTTGGTTGCTGGCTGCGGGCCATCTTCCGATCAAGGGCTTTTAATCATAATGGATTGCTTTATTAGGAGCTATTTATGCATCTTTGTATCTTTAAATTGTTATTATATTACATAGCTTTCGAAGGGCAGTACTAAATAATAATAAAAAAAAAGATGTTTAAACAAAAGAGAAACAATTTACTCGGATCATTGATCTTTGTTCAAAAGTTTACACCCCCCTGGTTATTAATGTATCGTGTTGCCTTCTTGAGCATCAGTGAATGTTTGCACCTTTAGTAATAGATGTGTACGAGTCCCTCAGTTGTCCTCAGTGTGAAAAGATGGATCTCGACATCATATAGCTGTTGGAAAGGGGTCAAATATGCAAAGATGCTGGAAAAGCAAAGAATGTGCAGGACCTGGAGGATTTTTCTGAAGAACAGTGGGCAGTTTAACTGCTCAGGACAAACAAGGGACTCATGAACGTTGATCATCCAGGTAACAACACACAGTATTAAGAATCAAGCATGTGAAAACTTCTGAACTGGTTCATTTGTGTAAATTCAGTTATTATTGTGACTTGTGGACTATATGTAAACATCTGTTATGTGAAATAACTTATTCAGGGCAGAACTAAATAAAAAACTAAATGCAATTTTAATGATCCCTCTGTTTCTTATTATTTATTTTTTTACAATTATTTAACATTTTGCAGATTCTACAAGGCGTATATAAACTTATGACCTCAACTATCCATTATCATTTCATTAGTAACAGCTCGTTCAGAGACACTTGTATATACAAATAATCTAACCCTAATGATAAATGGATAAAATACTGTGCTGTTATTTAACTAAGAAAAACCTACATTGTTGATATGGTGAAGTTTTCTGTAAGGAGATGTTTACTTAACAGTTTTTGGAAGGAGTGTTTGTAACATGTGACAGGACATAGCTGTTATAACGTAAATGCTAACAGTAAGTAACTAGTTTCATGTCCCACAACATTACATGTAACTATACGGTGATTACTATTATGAAATGTTAATGTTAAGTTTAATGAAAAATGCAAATGCTGAGTTATAAGTGGAATAATATGTTTCGGAACATGCTGTTATTGGAAAATAATCAACTTTGGAGTGGTAACAGTAACTCCACTTCACGTTGGGCCACACCACACTACCCCATCATTGAATATTTTCCTATAACCACACACCCTGTTGTGTTTTTTTTTTCTTTCTTCATATTTTAGTAAATTGCAATGCAGCTAGTTTCCAGACGCATAGCTTGTGGTTAACAAATGGCACCTAGTGAGCTTCTGGGGAAAAAAACAAAAACATAATGTGTATGAGCATCGAAACTGTGGTAAGATCATGTCTGTAACAGTTATGTAGCAAGCTATATGCATATCTTAATCCCTTTACTTTAGCCCACACTCTCTTTATCTCAGTCTTTCTCTGGCTTAAGTTCAACAGTCAGCTCATTAGGCAGTGTAGCGGATGATGGCCTAGTCCATTATGTAAGAGCAGCAAACATAATTTATATCAGTTTAAACACACACTAAGCCCTGCAAAACCTTACTAAACCTAAACACACACACACACACACTTGATGATTGTATTATGATTGTTTGACACTGCAGAAGCTGTACCAGAACTGCCTGTATACACATTAACACCCACTCATGAACACTGAGAACAAATGTGCTGTGCAATAATCACTCTGTAAGCATCTGGCATTCATGGTCAGAGTAAAACTGCTTAGTAATGAGCACATTCTGACAGTGCTGGAGCTGAACAGTGACCTAAACAGAAAATTCAGACAGAAATAAAACATTCAGAGAACTCAGTTAAGCTGATTCAGAGCTTAGTAGTCACTCAGTGAGGAGATATAGAAGTGACTGCCCCCTGTGGTCAGTACTGTTGGCACCATCTTCTTTAAAAAAAATAAAATAAATAAAAATAAAATAATAATAAAAAAAATAGGTAGATTGACTCTGCTATGTAAATAGTGGCCCTGACCAACCCTACTTTTTTGTTCTCCTCAGATTCTAGTTTTGTTCTTGATTTTCTTATGACTCAGATAAGTATTAGAAATCTTTACCAGCTAGATTACATGACTGGCCACTATTAAACTGCTCTCAGAACGAGTGTTCCCTTTGACCAAGAATTAAATCACAATTAGGTAAGTTTGAAAGATTAAAATGCCTAAAGTAGCAAAGATTATTTATTTATATATTTACATTTTTGGGAATGTCACAATATACACTGATAAGTGATAACATTATAACCACCTGCCTAATTCTGTGTAGGACCCCCTTTTGATGCCAAAATAGCGCTGACCAGTGGAGGCATGGACTCCACAAGACCTCTAAAGGTGTGCTGTGGTATCTGGCACCAAGACGTTAGCAGCAGATCCTGTATGGTGTGAGGTGGGACCTCCATGGATCACGCTTGTTTGTCCGGCACATCCCACAGATGCTCGATCGGATTGAGATCTGGGGAATTTGGAGGCTCAGTCAACACCTTGAACTCTTTGTCATGTTCCTCAAATCATTCCTGAACTATTTTTACAGTGTGGCAAGACACATTATCCTGCTGAAAGAGGCCAGTGCGATTAGGGAATACCGTTGCCATGAAGGGGTGTTCTTGGTCTGCAACAATGTTTAGATAGGTGGTACGTGTCAAAGTACCATCCACATGAATGCCAGGACCCAAGGTTACCCGGCAGAACATTGCCTAGAGCATCACACTTCCTCCACCAGCTTCCCTTCTGTGCATCCTGGTGCCACCTCTTCCCCATAATTTTGCCCTTGTCAAAATTGCTCAGATCCTTACGCGTGCCCATTTTTTCTGCTTCCAGCACATCAACTTCGAGAACTGACTGTTTACTTGCTGCTTAATTTATCCTACCCCTTGACAGGTGCCTCTCTAACGAGATAATCAATGTCATTCTCTTCACCCGTCAGTGGTTTTAATATTGTGGCTGATCGGTGTATGTAGTCATCTTTGTATAGATTGCTTCACACTGTGTAATAGATCAGTATCCTTGATTGGATTATAAAATCACAAGCCACATTTAAAAGGAAATACACTAAAACATGCAATCTTAGTAGCTTAATACATCATCGTTATACTTTTCCAAGACTTCACTAATATTTCCAGTACATTACATCCATTTGATCATTTTTTTCCTGTAGCTTTCCATGACTGAAAAAAACTTGCCTTGATTCCACAAGTTTTTCTGTTTGACCTGTATATCAGGATGAACGAATGACAGGGGGATCTTTCCAACGCAAAATGGAAGCAGATTAATATCTTACTCAGTTCAAGCTTTAGAAAGCTACATCACACTAGTGGCCACTTGCAGCACAAAGTGATGAGTGTACTATATAATGGTGTGCAAATTCGGAAGCAGGAACACACAGCCTAACACTGAGGCCTACTTAGAACTAAAACTGTGCCATGAGGAGCCACACGGGGGAGCTGTAAAGTAAGAAACCGCTCTTACGGGTGCCTCTTTTTGTTCTCGCCCTTTCTCGGCTCCTCCGGCTGAGCTCTGGTCCCGAGCTGAGCTGACCGAGAGCTGCCTCTGCAGACGCAGCACCTCCTTCTGAGACTCCTTCAGCAACCGCTCAAACTCCCCCGCTCCTGCTGGATCAGGACCACCCTGCTGAGAGAAGGACAGAGAGACAGAGAGACAGACACAGACAGAGATAAGCAAAGATAGATAGATAGATAGATAGTGAAAATCAGTGCATCAAGTAATACTGATGTCAGCGTGACTCAGCAGTACAGAGCCATTCAATTTAAGTCAGAAAGTGAGATCATTTCACTAGAACTTTCACAAAACACTGAATAAGAGCCTGTGTTTGTGATCTTCAGACAAAATATTCTACATTATATGAATAGTATTAGCTTGATTAAGCTGTCCTTAGATTGAAATGATCTATTGTATCAATTGGCACAACTTATATTTTTCAATCCTATCCTCTGTAAAGGTTCTGGTTTAATCTGTGAGTCAGGAAAAGACTAGGCAATTCATGTTCATGCTTCACTTTTCCTCTGAAACACGTCAGTAGTTATCTTTCCGTCTTCCTGTGAGAAATGCTGAGTCATGCAGTCCGCACATTGAACTTTAAGGACCTTCGTACAAAATGAACATGTTCGGGATAAAGTGGGGTTTTCACTACTGATTTAAAAGATAATCGCTCACACTGTACTTAAGCCTTTCAAGTCTTATTATTCACTTATCCGTCTTAAAGCTCGCTATTCAGTAACTGTAGGCTGAAAATAACAGGAAAGGTATGTAAGAAACGATCGCAAATGGTTTGAAACCTTTATTGCCACCATGTATGTATTCAGTAATGTCTCTTTGTAGCTGAATATATTGTATAGCTGTGTAGATTAGTGTATGTGTAATGGCAAACAATTTCCACCAGGGGAGATCCAAGACAAAGTCAAAACAGGTCATAGAATAAAAGTTAATTAATTAGGCATTACTGCTAAAAGTTTCAAATATCAAGCTCTAGACAGTCTAACAAGACAATTACACTATAGTTTTCTTATAAATATTTATATTCACTATAAAAAATAAAACACTTTTAAATTCTTTAGTAACCATGAAAAAAAAACAGGTTAATTTCCATAAAGGAAGAAGGTTGTATGAATGAATTATCTACTTGGCGTACTTTGTCCTGTCCTATTTTGGCCTCTAGCTGTCGGCACTCATGCTGCAGTGCGGCGATCTCCTTGTCTTTGGAGAGGAGTGTGTCTGCGTGCTGAGCTAGGTCTCGTGCCCGCTGCCTCGCAAACGCTCTCTTATATTGCTCTACCGCGCCGGGTTTTATAGGGATGGGGGCATTCACCTGCACACACAAACAAAGACAGACAGAGAGACAGAAATTAACAAATGAATCAGCCTCATGATCATTTTATACTACTATAAGTCCCCACTGTCCTGTCAATCATGAAAACTTTATTCGAGAAAATAGGTGCTACGAATAAGAATAGACCGAGTTACACAAGTATGTTGAAGTATTTTTTATTTACTGAACTAGTATTTATAAGCAAGAAAAAACAAATCCTTTTCGTGCCATTTAAAGCATTGAATGTGTTACAGTAGGTCCAGCTTATCTCACTGAACTCCTTAAGCAGTACAGCCCATCCTGAGCACTTGGCTCAGCTAGGGCAGGCCTAATGCTAGTCCAAAAGATCACTCACAGCTCCCCAAGTAGACGATGTCTTTTTTATAATCTCCAAAGTTTCACCAGCAACCTGTCTTCTAATTCAATTTCCTCCATTTCTAATAACACCTATAAACACACACACATAGCACACAAATGACTACACAATACAACACTTTTCCCAATTCAGGGAAATGCTAGGGTTTAATTTTAACTTCCTTGTGTTTTACCATTGAACAATCTGAAGGGTTTGCTCTACTCAGAGCTGCTGCAAATACTCTTTCACAGATAACAAAGTCAGTCCCTAAAGGATTTCGCAATCGCAGAAATGAATGCAAAATCAAGCAAACTCTGCAATATTCGGAGGAGTTTGCGATTTTTCAAAGTTACTGCAGAGTTTCTGCAGATTTGGGCCAAGATGCATCATATGATGTCATCACGGGCGGCTGTGTCTCAGGTGGTAGAGCGGGTTGTAAACTAATCATAGGGTTGGCAGTTCGATTCCCGGCCCACGTGCCAAAGTGTCCTTGGGCAAGACACTGAACCCCAAGTTTCTCCTGATGGCAAGTTAGCACCTTGCATGGCAGCTCTGCTACCATTGGTGTGTGAGTGTGTGTGTGAATAGGTGAATGAGACACTGTGTAAAGCGCTTTGAATCCGCTAAGGTTAAAAAAGCGCTATATAAGTGCAGACCATTTACCATCACAATGCACATTCAGCCAAGTACAGATAAAGGTTTCATTTACCAACAAACATCACAGAGAAAGACTGTGCAAAACAATTTTGTGTAACTGCAATTTCACCTATTCAAGTAGTTTTCTGCAAAAAAAAGAAGAAAAAAAATAATAATAACAATAAAAAAAACATAAAAAAAACACTTTGTATCTCAAATTTTGAAAGAAAAAAAAAGCTGCAGCAACAGCAAGCATTTTTGGCAACAATTACACAAAAAACCCTCTGCAAAATCCTGTATGGACTGCAAAATGCAAGCATTAAGACAAAGGAAAAGACACAGCTAGAAAAACCACACAAGAAGTCCACTGAAACTACAGCATAAAATAAAATATGTAGCTAATACTTATCTACCTAGGTAAGAACAAATATTTCAGTAGATATACATCAAATGGGACCCAAAGTGCCTAGCTAAAAATCAGAATATTCAAGATATTAAAATATTAATAGACATATGAAAACTAAAACAAGCAGACAGTTCCACTTAGAGAATGTGTGTGGGGGGATGGGGGGACGACGACGACACTAAGACAGCTAAGATTAAAATGAAAATACTTCCACTTATTATTATTTTTTTTTATCTAAGTGCTCCAGTTAGCTAAAGCAGAAGACTAGCACCAGGGCTGGGTGCTGGGTGCTTATCAACCAAAAGGTGGAAATATAAAGGACATCTAAAACAGGACATAAAGGACATCTAAAACAGCCCAACAGCTCCAGAGAGAGAGAGAGAGAGAGAGAGAGAGAGAGAGAGAGAGAGAGAGTGTGTAAAGGTCCAGTACAGAAGTTAGCTGGGTAGTGCTAACTATGAGCCATATTTAAATACCCAAAGTACATAAGCAAAGACTCTGAAAAACACACATGGCTAATACACAGAGTCAATGCCATGTAATGTTAGGATAAAGTTAGGATAAAATAGCAAAATATCCAGATATATTGTATACAAACTAGGAAAATGCAGTAAGCTAGGAGGAGCAGCCTGTTTACCTCAGGATAATGTGCTAGCTTAGCTCAAATTTCCCTCCCTCTCTTTCTCTCTCTACAGCCACCCTGATCCCCAACAGCAGATTTTACTATGAAAATCTATCAAAAACTAATAAATAAATAAAAAAAAACCCACCACCAAAAACATGGTAATAAATCATTTGCAGTATATTTTGATCTTTTAATTCTATATTAATCAATGGTTCATGTGAAGTGATGAATACAAGGTAAATCCGCTAGCTAGCTAGCTAAACTGACATACACCTGTCGTACTATGTACATACTATGTACAACTGTCAACTGTCATATTCCTTTTCACTATACAAGGTAAAATAATTAAAATACTGTGTAACCTAATAAAGATTATTTCATATTTAAGATTAAGATTAAAGCAGCAATCCAAACACACATCACCACAGCTAGCTCACATGACTCACATAACAGACAGTGACCTGCCAGAGTTTAATTTGCAATTGATTTTCATCTCAATTGAAAGGGTTTCTAAAGTGATTAACCCCTGACTGTGTGTTGCTGGAAGCGTGTAGTCGAAACAGACGCCTGGAAGGGTACGAGTGTAACAGGTGTAACAGGTGCTGTGTAACAACAGGCCACCAATCTGCACGGCCACCAGAGAGTAGACAGGTGGCCATTCAGCACAGGAGGCCTTCTGGAATACAGTTACCACACACACACACACACACACACACACACAACATGTCACGGTCACCCCCTCTCCTCTACCTGCCTGTCTTTCATCACATTTCTCTCCTTTCACGTGAGCACACACACAGCCCTGGGAGGTAGAGGTGTCCGTCCTCTGCAGTGAAGGCTGGTCATGATATGGCAAATTATTACACGCACATACTTAAAGCCACATGGGTAGCTGCATTTGTGATTTTTTTTAGTTTTTCAAGTCCGTAATGCAGGGGTGTCCAATCTTATTCGCCAAGGGCCGGTGTGGGTGCAGGTTTTCATTCCAACCAAGCAGAAGCCACACCTGATTCCACCTGTTTAATCAGTTGATCTTGGCTTTCAATAGACTCAGGTGTGGCTTCTGCTTGGTTGGAATGAAAACCTGCACCCACACCGGCCCTTTCCGGATAAGATTGGACATCCTTGCCGTAATGCTTTACAAGGTTCATGTCATGTTTCCTCTGAATACCAAACATAAACATGTAAAGAGTTCCCTCTAAAAATAAGAATCTGACTAAACTTAAAAGTTCTGACAACTCTTCTTTTGTGTAATTTGTACTTTGCTCGGACAGTGTGTTTTTAATCTACTGATTTTTGTTTCTCCTCCAAAGGGATTTTTGTGGAAAAAAAAAAAGAATTGATGACGTTAATAAACTTGCTTGTGTTTATTACATCTGCTGTATTTCACAGCTCAATCACTACTCGTGACGTGTCACGGATGTGTCAGCGAAGCGGGCTGAAACAGATCCTCCTAAATAGGTGGTGTGTTCAAGATTGTCACAATCTCGCCTGCAGATGGCGCTGCGGCGGCGACGTGCATGGAGAGCCGGAGGGGCGTGCGCGTGCATGAACCAGAGCGAGCACATGCTTGTGGATTGCGTATGAACTATAGAGACTTTGTTTACAATGGACACGTGCGTTTATTTCTGTTCTGTCTCCTCCTTGTTTAGTCATTGGTTGTTTTTCGAGGGTGTGTATTAATTGTTACCAGCTGTCAGCGTTCAAGGTAAATTACATTCGTTACTAAACCCCTCGTGTTGCTGCACACTTCGCGCAGTATTAAATGCGTTAATGAGTAAAGCTGGAACGGAGTGTATAGATGTCGAACCGGTTAAGGTTCCATGTCCTGTTCTCGTTTCATGCCATGATTCCAGTTTATTGTTTAGACGTCGTTTTATGTTTGACCTTTGTTCGAGAAATAAATGTATAGACGCCAGGTATATGTGAGCTAACTGGATGCTAGCGGTCGTGTTTTCGTGCCATGTGTTTGTTCCATGCTTTGAACCTAGTCTCATGTTTAGTACCTCGATTATAGCTTTTCCAGTTTAGACCGCAATCCCTGTTTAAGTTCTGGTTGTAAAGACATTCATCTGCAATTGCTTCCACATCGAGTCTCGAATCGTAACAAAGATATGTCGGAAAGATCGTATTTACGAGTTGAACGCTCATGAGCGCCACCACAAAGTCGTAATTACGAGTGGGTGTGCCACTGTAAACTTTAATGTTACATATTATATCGCAGTTGTACAATGCTATTGTATTTTGTGCTGGCAGGTACCTTGTTCTATTGTGAATAAAAATTCCTGACTAAGACATGTCACTGCTAAAATACAATACAGAGGTATAAAATAAATAAATAAATAAATATACAAAATGCAAATCAAACCATTTCTCTCCTACAGTTGCTTAAATGTTAACCAATTTGCTTGTATTTCAATAAATTACTGCATATACCTAGCACATATTAACTGAAACCAGGTTCTGAGATGCGTAAACATTCAATATCATCTACAGACATTGCATCCATTGATTCCACCATGTTGACCCCAAATGGCGGCGGTTGTCAATGGTTAAGGCTCTGGATTTCTGACTTAACCCGTTCTGCTCCAGGGGCACTGAATCATGGCTGACCCTGCATTCTGACCCCAGCTTCCTGACATACTGGGGTATGTGAAGAAAACAATTTCACTGTACTGTATGTGATCAATAAAGACTCATTATCATGATCATTAAATGAAAGGCTGTGTGAAACAACAGCTAATATTCACACACAGCAGCAAACCGTTACTTAGCCAAGAAGAATTACTCAAGAGTAACGTTAAATGACACACTCGATGCTCCTATAACTAGCAGTGAGCAAGTTAAATCTCTGCTTCTGGTTGTAATTTGGAATGAAACCATTCCTTTCAGACGTGCTGGAGTCCTGTTCATTACAGAACACAAAGCTGAGTCTCTGCTCAGCTGGGAGCGTTTGTGCTGAGAAACGGATCAATGGGCAGATGTCACAACTCTAAGAATAAACGAAATGAGGACATAAGGAAGAGCGCAGGGGTTTGGAGGCTTGTGCAACTGTGAGTTTGTGCAATCTTCTGCTCTTAAAAGCCTTAAAGTGTTCGAAGCATCCTTGAACTCTGGTCTCCTGTTGAATTTGATTACAGTCCCAGTCCAACACACATTGCTCTCGTGCTCAGTCTTAATGAGTCGGATCAGGTTCATTAGTTTGTACGTCTCTAAAAGAGCAATCTGGATGTCATCACAAGAAATAGCTACAGCAGCATTTCACAACTTGACAACACATATGGTTGCTTTCACTCTGTGCAGAGTTTAACACGTTCTCCCCATGTCTGTGTATTTTTCCTTTGGGTTCTTGGGCTTCCTCTCAATACGTCGATTGGCTACACTTAACTGCCTCTGGGTGTGAACGAATGTGTGCATGGTCGCCTTACCCGGCCTCCTACAAATATTAGCGACTTTAAACAACAGCTGCGAATGGAACAGCGACGGCATTCTGACACTGTTTTGACTTTAACTGCTACGAGAAAATTGCTTGTATTTTCTCGTTTGTAAGTCGCTTTGGATAAAAGCGTCTGCTAAATGAATAAATGTAAATGTAGTTCGTGAAGCTCTACTGTAACCGTATACTACGGGAGAACAGCTGGTTTGCTGTAGTCATTACAACATAACGATTAGGCAAGACAATGTTATGTTTTATGGTATATGATATTGTAATTGCATCAGTATATAATTGTACCATAAGTCTTTTATTTAATCTGTGTTGATATGTTTTAAACTTAAGCTCATTTTAAGTTTCTGACACGGAATTCATTTAGGCATTCGTCTTCCTCCATGTAATCAAGATTAAAAGGCAAGTACTGTATTGCTTACACGGTAAATCTAGGTTTTTAGACTTCATATAAGGCTTCATACAAGAGTAAAATCTCTTCTTCAGACAATAGAATAATATTTAATGCCAAAAGCAATCATTCTCTTGATTTTTTTAATGACTTTTTTGTATCTCAATAAATGACTGAATGCTGCGTTGCGCCGTCGTGTTTACGGTTGCTTAGTGATTTTTACGTTCTCGGCTACTGCGGTGTGTCACGTCTCGAGACGTAACGAAGATAGGACGGATGCAACTGCAGTTTGACAGTTTTATTAATGAGAGACACAGGCAGGTAAATCCAAATCGTAATCCACAAACGTAATCCAGAAACATGCAAAGGTCAGGCGATCGGTAAACAGACATAAACTGGGCAAGGCAGGAATCAATGTCGTGGTCACGGAAAACAGGGTCGAGAAACAAAACAACATAAACTATGACTACGAACTGGGAGCGGAAAAACCAGCGTGAACTAAACAGACTAATCTAACATGGAGCATAACATGGATTATAACTATGACGATCTATGGTATGGTAACGAATCGAATCTAAACTAAATTTATCTAATCTAATCTAATCTAATATTCCACGCCGTGCGCTGGGAGGCGTGCGGTATATATACAAACATAATCAGCGTCAATTGCTGACGGCTGACACCAATCTAGACACACGTGAAGTAACAGCCAATGACAGAACAGGGAGGAGACATAACAGAAACATAACAAAAGCATGTGTCCAGTGTACACAATGTCACGATTGTCAACATATGAAAAGCAGGTGCTCGCGCACCTTGCTCTTGCACGCGCACCCACATGCTCTCCAGCGCGCTGCTTAAAGGGGAAACCGTGACACGGTGTAACAGCTTACTTCCGGTCGCCGTAACCGAGAACGTAAAAATCACCAAGCAACCGTATTATTAGAAAGCTGCAGCTCCGTTAGAACAAGTGAATTTAGATCCTTACACTGGTTTCCAGTTAGTTACTGGTCTTTGAGATCAGGGAATGTTCAGCTGGTAGTGTCCCAATTTATGGTGTGGCTACTATTTTCGGATACTGGATACTATGCTACCCACAACTGGAACAGACGGCTTCAGATGTCCCTAAACTTTAGTAAGATTTAACTTCAGACTTTTACATTTACCTCTATCTTTTTTCTTATATCTATTTTGAATGATTGATCTTTAATGTGTGCTTAAATCTAAGCACGATGGATTTCCTTCATATGAAAAGGTTTACGGTTCTAGGACAGGGGTCTTGGAGTAATAGTACAGGCAGGGGTGTGCATGCGTGTGTGTGTGTGTGTGTGTGTGTGTGTGTGTGTGTGAGCATGTGTACCACTTTAAGATTGGCCTCCTGCAGTTTGTGTGCCCTCTCCTCCAGACGCTTAGCGATGACAGCCAGCTCAGCATTTTTCCTCCTCAGCCTCTTCACCTTGTCCTCCGTCTCAGGACAACTGCTCTTCCGCTAAGAGTGAGGGATAAAGAGAGAACAAGAGAGACAGAGGATAAGCAGGAGAGATAGAGAACACACAGACAAGACAAACCAGTCACACTGTTGCAGGAGACAAGAGTTATTTCTCTGTCGGCTAAGATCAAGGCTAAACATCCATTCTCTTACCAGGAGGCTGTTCTCTTCTCGGAGCGTGGAGACGGTCTTCTCCAGGTCCTCCAGCGCTCTCAGAAGCTCAGAGTTCTGCCGCACTAGATAGTCATAATCTGCGCCGTTCTGCATGAGAAAAGACAAGACAATACATTTAAAGTCATTTTTATGCTTCGATGAATAATCTAACATTAGGTTCAAATTTTTATTTATTTATTTATTTTTTACAATGGCTTAATGGGACATGGTGAAAAAGTCTTTCAAAATAGGAAGTGATGGCCTAAGGGCTTAAATAAGAAATAAACACACACTCTCACAGTCTCACACACTCACTCACACACACACATTCAGGAGTGTTTAACCCAGCTGGACCAAGCTGAAAGTGACAGCTTTCACCACATCACTAATTATGACAAATCTGTATGATGATGATTATTATTATTATTATCTTTATTTATTTATTTATTAATTACAGTTTTAATTCTATTTTTTTTGCCGCATTTCATTGTAATAGAGATTTCCAAGATTTGACTGAAGATCTTTGGACTGTTATCACACTTCTGCTTCCAGAATCATGGTGTGTACGCATCTGTGTGTGTATATGTTCGTGTGTACACTGTGCCAGTGCCAGCTGGACCAGAGGGATATCCCTACCCTCTATTTCCCACTGGGCAACAGAATAAAGAATAAACACTTACACTTCTCCACACAGATATACACACACACACGTAATTCGAGAAGTGCAGCCCAAAATAGGGCTGGTGGGAGAAATTTCACTGCTCAAATATTACAATATTTACACGATCAGAGGCGAAAATAAATAAATAAATAAATAAATAACATTTTAAAATCACATTATATTTTAGGGCTTTTAGGTCTGCAGTAGATCCATTTTAAGATCCCAGTTTAAGCCTATGAAAGGGTTTTCAATGTTTTCTTCTGCTGAATTTCCTCATCACATATACTATCATTTATTTTCATTTTCACTGTCTCAACTTTATCTCACACGCAAGTGTGCGTCCTAAAAGTAATACATCTGCACCACTGCAGCAGATTTTCCTCACTCCCTTTTTTAAACTTTTTTAAAGATGGCAACAACACAAAAGCATCTACTTAACCATAATCTCCACAAGGTTTTATTGTTCATATGCTTCGGTAGGCTGAGGTTGCTTTTCTGCTCACCATGTTTGTAAAGCATGCTTATTTGAATTACTGTATCCTTCCTGTCCACTCAAATCAGTCTGGTCATTCTCCTCTGACCTCTCTTCATCAACAAGGTGTTTCTGCCTGCCATACCACATTCCAAGTCACCCAGATCACTTTTTGTATGTACTCTGATGTTTGACATGAACATTAATTGATGCTCTTGACCTGCATCTGCATGACACATGATTAGCTGATTGGATAATTTGCATGAATGCGCAGTTCTTCCTATTTAAGTGGACAGTGAGTGCATGGTAACTATACTCTGTACACTGTGAGCATATATAGTGAATAGGAGGCCATTAGGGATTCAGCACAACTGTGTTAGTCGAGTAGATTGAAATAAATAAATATAAAACATCTGATAAAATTATATTCTCCTCCCATGATTTCTTCTAGGTTACAAAGAGACAATTTTCCACCATCATTTATGTGATATGGAAACTGCTGCTAATGTTCACTCAGTCTGTGGCAGTATATAATTATAAGCTCATTAATATCGGAATACATTTGAATAATAAACCTATAAATGCTTTTTTTTTTTTTTTTAAAGATGGAAACAGCACAAAAGCATCTACTTATTTATGGAACAGAGTGATGGACCATTTTTGCTCACAGTGAGCCAAATCAAGAGCCATTTCAGAAACCCAATTAATTAAACACACTGAAGTCCTTGATCGTGTGCCCACAATGCCAGACTTCTGCTTATGATAGTCATTGTGTCTGGTCTAGAGGTCATTAGAAACCCTAACATCTGCCTCTTTTAGTCTAACGATCAACCAACAGCCGTGTTGCCTATTAAACCTGTAGCCAAAGGATATAAAAAAAACGCCCAGGCTCAATCCTCACATGCCACAACCCTGCCAAGGTGGAGGATGGAGACGAAGACAGGCAGCGTCGGCAGACACAACCTTGCATGAATACCGCGGTGCAATCACAATCAACCACCAGGGCTCACTTTTCCTGATGATTACTGTGATTACGACCACACGAAGCTGTACAATTAGACAAATTTGGTAAACATAGTATTTATCTTACTGTAACTGCGTCTTCCTTTGCTGGCAACCTCAAAAAGTACAAATTGCCTGGTTGTACATGAATCCGTCCTGGTTACAGATTTATAATGAATATAACGAAACTGGCACTCAGTTTACATGCGTTGCATTGTATGCACTCTTGTAAGCTGCTCTGGATAAGGGCATTTGCTGAATGCTGTAAATATAAATGTAAATCTATGACGAGTGGAGTTTGGTGTCAACTTTACCATAACAACGTGGTGTTTTTGTATCCTCTCAATAGTGTTGACAGAGTTACTTTGGGTTACTTTTGGTTACTGAACATGAATGAATGATAAAGCGGTTGTGGCGGTGATTATAATCAAAAAGTAGTAAAATGAAAGGAAAAAAAAAGAAAGTACAATAGCGTATCAGGGGGCAGTGGTGGATTGGCAGTTAAGGCTCTGGGTTACTGATAGGAAGGTCGGGAGTTCAAGCCCCAGCACTGCAAGGCTCTGGGTTACTGATCGGAAGGTCGGGGGTTCAAGCCCCAGCACTGCAAGACTCTGGGTTACTGATCGGAAGGTCGGGGGTCCAAGCCCCAGCACTGCAAGGCTCTGGGATACTGTAAAAATGGTGTATCAGGGGAAAGTGGTGGATTGGCGGTTAAGGCTCTGGGTTACTGATCGGAAGGTCGGGGTTTCAAGCCCCAGCACTGAAAGGCTCTGGGTTACTGCCAATCTGTCACTGTTGGACCCTTGAGCAAGGCCCTTAAGCCTCTCTGCTCCAGGGGCGCTGTATCATGGCTGACCCCAACTTCCTGGCATGCTGGGGTATGCAAAGAAAAGAATTTCACTGTGCTGTAATGTATATGTGATCAATAAAGACTCATTATCGTTGTCATTAACTAGTACAGTAATAGACTATTTATTTATTTATTGATTTTATTTATGCTAATAAAATCATTTTAAGATCATTTTAGGATACAAATAAGACAATACCTTGGACAATGGTAGTCATGATTTTGGATGGTTTGTGAGGGTCAGATTTTGGCCAGTGGGATATTTTCCTCACACTGACTTGGCAACCCTGTAGGTGTTATAAGTTCAGTTTTTTAGCCAAATCTTCAGCTCATCTTGTTTGTTGTTAAGTCTTAAATGATGTAATTCTTAGCAAGACAGCAAGAAGATGCATTATATAATACTTAAAATGTCAACGCTAGGTCAAATCAGTCTGGTCATTCTCCGCTGTCCTCCCTCATCAACAAGGCGTTTCTGCCTTAAAAAAAAAAAAAGAGTTTGCTTTAAGAAATATTTGGGTTAATGAATTTGTATTTGCAGGCTAATCTGAACAAGGACGAAAGGACGCCGCGTATTTTGGAAAAAGATGAGGAGTGATGAAGCCGTCAGCATGTGGAGGCTGTTCATTTGCATATTCCATTACACACTGATTTAATTTGGCCGAAACCAAGACCTCACACATTAAGGTTTACACATGCACGGTGTAGTGTTAATTTAATGGAAGATTCAGCTTCATTCAAAACAGCTATTATTCTGTCTATAACCTTGTGAGTGATTCGAGTACCTGTGGCAAAGTTTGACGCAGGAGTGATTTCTTTTAAATAGGATGCATTTGTTATTATTTGATTTTATAAATAGAAAAAAAGCCAATCTTGCAGTGGACACAACACACACACACACGCACACCTCAATTACAGCCTGTCTGTCATTAATCCCCCAGAAAGCTCAGCACACAGCTTCTTAATGACTCAGAAGGGGAAACACATTTTGTCCTTCAGCTCTCAGGGGGGCCATCATTCACAGACAACACTAACACACTGCCTCCAGCAAAAACCAAACACACACACACACACACACACACAGGGTTGTAAAACCATCCCTATTCTCAAAAAATATGTCCCTCCCGAGACCAGCATCTTCACCTGTACTTCCCGGTCTCACATTTTAAACTCGCACACTCCACACTTTTCCCTCTATATCACCAATCCCCGAAATGATGTTCACATGAGGAAGTATTTTCAAGAGCAACAACACCTAAACCCTGTACTCCAATTAAACTACTTTGTGTCAAACTGTTTTTGCATTCCTGGCATTCATTTTCTATAACCGCGTGGCTCAGACAGTATTTCAGCTACAAGGCCGTTTCTATAGTAACCGCTCATTCATTTGTATGGCAGACACTCCACATAATCTTAAGCTTAAAAATAATTAATGTGAGGGCGGACGGTGGCTTTGTGGTTAGCACGTTCGCCTCACACCTCCAGGGTCGGGGATTCGATTCCCACCGTGGTCCTGTGTGTGCGGAGCTTGCATGTTCTCCCCGTGTTGCGGGGGTTTCCCCCGGGTACTCCGGTTTCCTCCCCCAGTCCAAAGACATGCATGGTAGGCTGATTGACGAGTCCGTAGTGTATGAATGGGTGTGTGAGTGTGTATGTGATTGTGCCCTGTGATAGATTGGCACCCCGCGTTGTGCCCGATGCTCCCTGGGATAGGCTCCAGGTTCCCCGTGACCCTGAAAAGGATAAGCGGTATAGAGGATGGATAGATGGATGGACTGATGATTAATGTGGCATCCGACTTAACTCGGAAGTGGGAAGTCGGAACTTGGAATTACATCATTTTAGACTCCTGTACGTTTGAGCTACAAACCATGAACGCCTCCATGTTTGTCTTTTGTTAACAACAAACTAGTTAGCTAACTGGTCTGCGTGATACATATTTACCTCCTTAAAACAGCGAATTGTGTAGTCAGTGTTATAGATTTAACAAGTGAACATACCTGTCTGTCGACTGATCTAAAGCAAATACTAGTATAGACAGTACAACTCATTTAAAGGCAGGCCTGTCACGATAACTAATTTTGCTGGATGATATATCGTCCTAGAAATAATTGCGATAAATGATATTGTCATTTTAAGACCATTTGAAGCCACTGATCTAATGATAATATAATAGCATAATAATGCAAGTACACCCTTACAAAGAGCAATGAACTTTTCATTCTTAAAAAATATTCAGACATTGGAATTGGAATGTCAAAAAAAAAATGATTTCCTAAATAAATGAAACATAAAAAAATAAAAACCACACAAGCAAAAGAATAAAGAAAATGGACTGTAATAGAATATTGTGAATTGTTTATGCTTTAGTTATTCACTGTGCGTGTTTTAGTGCGTTGTTACGGAAAGAGCGTCTTCACAACGTGACTTACCGTTCTATCTAGCGCGTTACTTAAGTTCAAGTTCACTTGTGCATTCACGTCATTTTGTCTAGAAGCAGGTTTTATTAGGTTTATGTTGTGTATATTCAATTCAATTCAATTCACTTTTATTCGTATAGCGCTTTTAACAGTGGACATTGTCTTAAAGCAGCTTTATAGAAACATAAACACAGGATACAGATTTTATATGTATCTATATTGTATATGTCTGATTAATCTCATATGTGTGTATAGGATGCGTTTGGGTGAGTTAATTAACCCGCTAGTAAAGCGCTTCAGTTTACCGCTGTTCATTCACTGTTCAGCTTCAGCTCACGCATCTTAAGCGGCTCAATCCCCGACATTATAGACTATGACTGGATTATTTGAAACACTAGAACTTTTCTTTCTAGATTTTTCTTCTTCAGAAAATTATTATTTTCTGCATTATTAGTGCATTGTTAATACCTTACGGGGTTATTGACTCGCAAAAGAAGAAATCAATTCTGAAGAGCTGAAACGAGTCGTTAGTAATTCCAGACTTACTTCCTGTACTAACCTATGTAGGTTTGCAACAAAAAGCCCCGCCTCTGGTCTTCATCGGCTACTCGCTGACAGCGGTAGACCAATCACAACAGACTGGGACATCTGACCAATCAGAGCAGAGTATGCTCTCTGAAAGGAGGAGTTTAGAATGAATCCTTTAGAACGAATCATTTAACGAGTTGTTTGTAACACTGGGGGCTGGGGGAGTTTATGCTGCAGTTTAAATTATGAGCACATTAAAGTGCTTTTTGACATTTGATGCATGTAAATCTGTTGTATGAGACCTTTAAAACAAAATTAGGCACGTCTCAAAAACCATAATAGGTGCACTTTAACACACATTCTGTTTGAGAAACATTATCTGAACCATTTTATATCATGGAAAGAAATATTTGGCATAGCTTTTAGCATGACGTCAGTGTGCATGTTGCTTATACTTCGAGCGCCCCAGTTTATTACGCTCTAGTACGTGTGTTCTATACACACTCGTAATTCATATTCAAATGACACTAGTGTGTACCCATGTGTTGTTAATAGCTCTCGCAGAGGTCTATTCAGTCCACTCACAGACACTGCTGGTGCTTACACAAAGAACAACATGAAGAGGAAGAAAAGATTAGTGTCGAAATAGTGAGAAAAAGGTGGGACCGGATTATTTTCTGGTCACTGTGTTAGATTCAGTCAATCCCATCTCTCTCTCTCTCTCTCTCTCTCGCTCTCTCTCCCTATCTTCCCCCCATCATTCTTTTCCTTCAATCCCCTATTTCTCTCCCTTCAGAACAGATGCAAGCAAGCAGAGATAATTGAAGCCCGAGCAGTGGCTCTAAACACACGCATCAACCCCGCGACCGACGAAGAGATGGTTCCCATGACGATGCCGTACATTACAGTGCATCCCGCCGTGCTAAGCCTGGGCAGAGAAAGAGCAGAGAGTTAGTTAAAACACGTTTCTCAACATTTCGGTAATGAAGTGCAGATGGATACACACACACACACACACACACACACACTACATTAACAGAGAAAATCACAGCGATTGCAATCAAAGAGGCATTACACTTTGGGATGCAAATCAACACAACAGTCACAGCTGGAGGTTTCTTCACGTAGTAAGAAAGACCGTCCAATTAGGCGCGAGTTGTTTTGATGCAAGGTTGCAAGTTTTTACAAATCACTTCACAAAGTAGTTTTGGAAACAAGAAATGAATAGTTTTCTTGGCGGAGACAAAAGAATAACAAATTGCATTATTAATGACAGACACAAAACCACACGATGAACAACTATGTGAAAAGATCAGACCTCCTTTGCTCTTTCCATTCTGATCGTAAATTGAAGCAAATAGATGTCTGATGATCACAAATATAGCAGCTGGGTTTGTGTAAAATACTTTGGTTTGACAGTAGCTCGCATTTCGGTTGCAAAAGCAGAAGATAGTGGTGTCTCTTTGTAGTCAATGTGAGTGAAGGGAATTCTCTAAAGATTCTGGATCCTGTCACACGTAGATGGAAAGACACAGGTCACTGAGCTCTCTGTCTCAGACGAATAGTGAGATTTCAGAGGCATTGAGACATTGTGTGTGTGTGTGTGTGTGTGTGTGTGGGTGGGACATGGATGACATGTTGACTGTCACTCTTAAAAGCACCAGAACCTCTTTGCCCACTGAAGTATTAACAAAGACCCCAAAGACCCTGAAAGTCTCCCTCTCTCTCTCGCTCTCTCACACACACACACTATAACAAGAAAAATCTTTTTCTTCTTTCCCTTTAGTCCTTGCCCTCTTTCTCTTCCTTCCATTTCTTCTTTTTTCCCATCTTCCTTCTGTCATTGCTTCTTCCCTCAACATTTTCTTACCTTCTTCCTTCTTTTACCTTCAGTCCTAACTTTAGTATTGTCCTTCTTTTCTTTTTTTATTCCTTCCGTCTTTTTCCTCTTCTTCCTTCAGTCAATCAGGTCTTCCTTCCGTCCTTTCCTTTCAAAATGTTCTCTTCCGTCCCTACTCTACCCTGATTCTTTTCTCCCTTCATTTATTTTCCTTCCTTCCTTTCATCTGCTTTCTTTATTATTTTCCTTACTTTCCTTACTCATCGTCTTCCTTCAGTCATTTCCCCTCCCTCTTTCTTTCTTGCATTCCCTACCTCTCCCTTCCACTCATACCTCTTTCTTCCTTCCTTTATTTGCTTGATTGTTCTTTCCTTACTTATTTCCTTTCTGCCGTACTTCATTTGCGTCTGTCCTTTTCCTTTTTTGCCTTCCATTCTTTCACTTCGTATGCCTTTATCTTCTTTTGCTTCTGAAACAAAACAAAGTCATGCAGACTCCTGTGAGTTAAAACAAGACAAAGAACTGAGACGGAACAAATCTATCAGATTAGAAAAAAAGATAGATGAGAACAAGAAAGAGGTGTGTGTGTGTGTGTGTGTGTGGAGGACGAGCACCTCTTTTCTCATAGCACCTGGGAATCCAGTCTGAATCCATTTTTAATGTGCTGTCTGAAAACTGCTGAAGCTAACACACACTACCTGTGTCATTATTTATTACGGGTGCATATGGAAAGCATCATAAAGATGGAGCTACTGCTGAACTACATACAAATAAATCCATATGGCAGTAAGTGTTACTAATGAGCCTGGGATGAAATGCACAGGTGGAAGATACATTTAAAAAAAGAGTAAAGGAATAAGAGTAATGGAAGACACCTATAAAAATAAGTGAATGCAAACACTAGTGACAAACAAACAGCAGCAAAAGAAAACGTATTTTTGAAAGGTGTCTGTGTGTACTGGCTTCTTTTCAGTCTTATATAATTGGACAAACAGTTGTGTAAAGTTTTAGTCTGAAATTTTATATTTGTAAGGCTCAGTTTGTGGATTTTATTTTAAATAAACGAAAACAAAAAAAGCTACTGAGAGTTCGCCCCCACCTGATTAATCGGAAAAATAATCAGCCAACTAATCGATTATGAAAATAATCGTCGCAGCCCTATCACTCTCTCTCTCTGTAATAATAATAATAATAATAATAATAATAATAATAATAATAACAACAACAACATCATGCCTGTTGACTGTCACAATATATTGTATGGGACAAAATCAAAAGAATATAAATATACAATAAACACATGGGTCAAATTATCACAATTAAACAACTAAATAATGATGCTTAAAAACAAAAACACAAACACAAGGGTTGAGGAATATCACAGCTGGCTGCTTTGTTCTCTGAAAGCCACTGCCAATTCAGCAAAAACAGAAACATGGAGTAGTAAATCAAAAATGATAAGGGCATTGTTCAAGGACTGAGAGAGAAAAGGATAGATGAACGATAGTACTACTGAAAGTGTGTGTGTCTGTGGTGGGGGATATTTGTCAAACCTTTATTTCAGACATGCAGTTAAAACAACAACAACAACAACAAAAACCCTCCACACATCACCAGCTTCATTTCATCTGCAGACGGAGAACCCCTGATGGTGATCTCCTCAGGTTGGGTTGTCTGGTGAAGCGAATTGCTTTCATGAAGCGAAGTGTCGTTGTGATATCAGCCTTTACGAGAGCAAGACTTCCTGATTCCAAATCCTGATTTCGTGTGCACAACCAATAAAAGTATCGTAAACAGTGTTGCAGGTACATTTTTTTTTTTTGCGAGTCATGGTATTCTTGTGATATAGTGTTCAAAACAATCCAGTCTTTATCCATGCTCTATACAGGCTTCATAAAATATATAAATAACTATTAATACACTGTATACACCAATCAGCCATAACATTAAAACCAACTAATATTGTGTATGTCCCATAGGTTGCCATCTTCCCATAGTGCATCCTGGTGCCAGCTCTTCCCCAGATAAGCGACATACATGCACCCGGCCATCCACATGATGCAAGAGAAAACATGAAGAAAAAAAAAAACAACTTCAAGAACTGACTGTTCACTTCCTGCATAATATATTCCACTGCTACACAGGTGCCATTGTAATGAGATAATAACTGCTATTCACTTCACTGATCAGTGTTTAATCGGTGTATAAACAGTAATATAATCGAAATGAAATATTTTGTCCAAACAAAATAATATCTTTAAATAAAATAACAATTTACATGAATCATCCTGTTCAAAAGTTTACACCCCCCTTGCTCTTAAAGTATCGTGTTACCTTCTTGAGCATCAGTGAATGTTTGCACCTTTTGTAATAGTTGTGTACGAGTCCCTCAGTCATCCTCAGTGTGAAAAGATGGATCTTGACATCATATAGCTGTTGGAAAGGGGTCAAATATGCAAAAGGTGCTGATAAAGCAAAGAATGTGCAGGACCTGGAGGATTTTTACTGAAGAACAGTGGGCAGTTTAACTGCTCAGGACAAACAAGGGACTCATGAACAGCTCTCACAAAACATAAAAACAGTCGTTGATCATCCAGGTAACAACACACAGTGTTAAGAATCAAGCGTCTGTAAACTTTTAAACTGGTTCATTTGTGTAAATTCAGTTAGTATTGTGTCTTCTGGACTATATGCAAACATCTGTTATGTAAAATAGCTTATTCAGGGCAGGACTAATTTTAATTATCACCTTTTTTTTTAATTATTAAAATTTTGCAGATTCTGCAAGGGGTGTGTATATTTATGAGCACAGCTGTATATGTGAGAAGTTTTGACTGAACTGGAGTTGTTGCTCAGTGTTAAACAAACGCAAAGAAACATTCATTTAAAACTAATAACGAACAAATACAAAATGAAGTGATCTACCTTTTGTCTAATATTTGCCAAAGCAAGTGACAAAGATTTGTGCAATCATTCTACAAATTGATAGACATTCATCTTGATGACCCCCACCCCAAACAAGCTTCAGTTCAAGTATTTCAAGGCAACGTATCAAGCAAGAAGAACTCCAGAACTGATCCTGGGTACTGGGTATTCAGGAATGTGTTGAGTTAAAACAATAATCTAATTTGAAAAACATGCTGAGTTGAGTTTTGGAAATTTGCTAACATTAACTGGCTATATTTAACTAAATCAGCCTCGTTTATTTACTAATGTCAGGTAAGACTAGCATTGATTACAGTAGCTAAAGTAATTGGCTAGGCAGCAAGTCGAAGTCTAGCTAACGGTAAATATTGCAAAATTACATGGATTAGATGATGTTTTCTTTTAACAGTTTTAAATAATAAAAGCTACATTTCTAAATTTAGTTGACTCTTTTCAGTGTGATAGATACAGTATATCTGTATATTCTGTACCTTACAACTCAGCATAGAACACCACCCTGTTCACCTTCATCAAATTCTTGGGAGTGATTGAAGTCACAGGAGCCACTCCAGGTGTTCGAGGACACGTCTTCCACATCATAAATGTAAAGAGTGAAACATCTGTCCATCAGCCACTAAGTGCTCAGAGCCTCCCCCTGAGCCACAATAAGAGACGAATCCCACTGAGAATGTAGACAATTCCTTTTAATGGGACAGCTTTCAAGGCTTTCCCTGATTTCAAATTCGCCAGAGGCGTAAGATATCGTATGCGGTCTGTCTTTGTGGATTTGTTCTTGATTAGCCTTGAGCAGTGAAGTACCAACTATGTCTCTGTCTTGGGCTAATCATGATACAAATGTAACTGATTCGAGTTCTTAGAAAAAAACGGACCTTTGTAGGCTTTAATCTACAGAATTTCCATGGGTAAAGAGAATAGAAATGTGAAGAATAGAAATGCTTAAATTAAATAAAGAAGTGGGCTCATTTGGGCAGTTCAACCATCTATTGGTGAATGGACAGAAATTGAAATGAATGCCTCCTCTACCAACTTGCAAACATTTCTTGATGAGGTGCTTTACTGGAATCAACTCCATCTAATGGCACCAAGTTAAGATTATCAAGCAGCAAGAAAAGGAAGACATTTAGGTCCAGCACCTGTGATGCTATATAGACAGTAGTGAATTGTATGTGTAAAAAGCAATTGGACCCTCAGCTAAGAGTAAATTGCCACACTTTACTTAATGTACTGTTCTAACATGGACTGATGGATGGCATTAATTAGGGAACGAATGAAAGACTGCTGGGAGAGGCTGTGGAGGAAAGCTGAGATAAATGTAGAGGTAAATGGGAGAAGGGTGCATACATTAAATATACTCTCCCTACCTAGACAACTACCTGATGCAAGACTTTAACCTTCTCAATCAGGTTACCCCAATGACACCACACTGACATTCGCATTAACAAATGGGAGGTTTAAAGTGATGGAATGTATATAAGAGCCGGATATTACGGTCACATAGTAATGTCTTATTTTACCCAATCAGGAATGCCAAAAATGAACAAAGGAGCACTGCTCATGCTTTCCATTATGCTCGACAGTCCCCAAGAAATCCCAGATTTCCATTTTGTTAGCTCCCCCGCCATTCTATCTCCCCTGCTTCTCCCCCTGAGACGTCTGAGACCGGCCCGGGAAGAGGGCGAATTTCATTTTAACTGCATAAATTGGATTCTGGAGGTTGCAGGAGCGACAGAGCTGGGAGGGATTCGATTTCTCACCTGGATGGGATGTTGGCGGGAAGATTAGCCTAAGGCAACACAGCACAAGATTTTAATAAAAGGATTTTCCCTGTTTACAGCAGTGGCCACCCATCTCTTTGTTCGGTGCTTCACTTTGAACTGATTGGTAAAGCAATCTTCTTATTCTTAGCCACATAACTAATTAAACACACAATCAGTCTGCTTGATGGGATAAATCAGTCAGGTATTGCAGACTGGAGTTGTATAGGAAGGTATATCACAACAACGATGATTACTGGTCCAGACGTTAGACAGTGTGTAAATGTTCCTGGGAATGACTTACTAAGAAATTAGTTTTAAGAAACGAGTCCCAGACTTAATTTGAGAAGAACATTTGAATCTTACAAGAGCTCCTGAGTTTGTCAATTTGCATATAAGGAGACTCATTCACTCCATGTGAACCTCAATTTATCAGCTTCAAATTGTAGAATTGGTTACTGCGAGTTTTCTAGAAGGTTTGAGCTGTGATGTTGCTTATTTATATCAATTTCACTCACAAATGTAACAAAATTATTTTAGTTTTTTCATATTAATAAAAAGAAGCAATCCAAAAGAAATTCATAAATGAAGACAAACAAGACCAGCTATTCAATTAGGACAAACGAAACGGCATTATAGAAAAGGAAGAAGAGTTACTGTGATGATGGAAGCTGACATGCTGAAGTAACTCCGCTACATTATTGGAAGATTTATTGCACGCCACGCTTTTTCGCCGTTTAGTCGCCATTCCTTTCATTCTCAGCTTTCTGTGAGCTTTGCCTTTTATGGATTTTTGTGGGTGTCACTAAATGCAAATCAGCTGTAGCATGAATGCCCTATACAAAGAAAATCAGTTAACAAAACTTTTATAAATCTGGTGATAATGTTAATTCTTTACTAAAAGACTGACGAATGAGGCCAGTGTATTTCAAAACCCAGACATATTTCATAAAAACTAACCTTTACTTGTCCTGATTATAACGAATGCCACTGTTCCAATGACTCCCAGGATTTCTAAATGCCATTGCTTAGCCCATTAAAAAGTTAGAGAAAATAAAAACTCTGCTTTTCCCTTTCGTTTAAAATGGTCTTTCCCTCTAAACACTCTCATCAGCAAAGCTTAACATAGGACCATTACAAATTTGAGAAACAAGGAGCCATATGTAATGTAGCCAAACCCTAAATGGTTTATTGAACAATGGTGCATTTGTAAAGCCACTGAGCTTGTTAGAGATTATTACTGGGGAATGTCATTCAATATACGTATAATCAGTTGCTACTAGTTACAGCAGGACATCATATTCTAACACTCCATAAAAAGATCATGATATGAGCTAGAACTTAAGATATCAAAAGCACTAAATTTAGGCTAAAGTATTTTTTAGCATGCATACATGAGTTCCCCTACAAGGCTCATCTCAGCAGACAAAAGAAGAGTTAATATGAGATGATTCATTTAAAACGGAGAATTATTATTCCCCTACATCCTCGCTCTGCTGTAGACTTCAAATGACGGTTTCTGAGCATGGCACGACTTGTGCGCTTCCTCACTTTATAATTAAATTCATATTCCTCACTAAAGATCACTTTATAATCTTCTTCAAATTCTCCCAGTGGTGGAATGGTGAAGGTTGGAAACTCCTTGATTACTCTCAGTCTCTGAAGAGATCAGTTATTTTCCTGTATCCAGAATAGGAAGCTAGGCCACCTTTCTCCAAACACTCGCTTCCTCCCCACACAATGTGTCCATGTCAAAAATAGGGCGGTTTGTTCCATCATTGACTTTGCTTCACCGCACGTTCCAGTACTGTTTTTAGCATTTCCCTGCCTACTATTCATCATTTCTCCTTGTGGGACGACCTTTCGCTCAAGTGAAGTTTGTTAGATGAGCCTCTTGGTGGCATGAAGGAGTCAAGATAACTGTTCAAGAGATTTCAAGAGAAGAAATTACCCAGTACCAATCGTGATTTGGCACAATATCCTGTAATGAACAGGACTCAAACGATGTGTAAGAATCCACCTGCAGGAGTTTTATGTCTGAAATCAGAAATGAGGGTAATGGTCAGTGACAGAAGTTCAAGATTAGACCAGACAAAAAGCAAATACAAAAGAATCGTTGGTCAACAAGGCAAGGGACAAAACTCAACAAGTTGGCAAGACTTTGCAATAAGACATAAAAACACCAGGGTGTAAGCAAGCAAACTACTCAAGGGAGAAAACACAAAACAGGTGAACACAACTGAGGAAGAAGCCAATGACAAAACAGTGGAGGACCAAAACCAAAACTAAGGCATATGGAGAATTAGTGACACTTACTTATATTTAACACAATAAAGGGGAAAAACAGTTTCTTGCTTTACAATTCTCCTCATGTACAGCCCATTAGGTGGACATAAAGTGCACTTCTGTATCATGACTATTGTATCAAGCTCACAATAAGGTGTTGTCCATTTCCACCATGTTGAACTCTATTCCTACTCTTGCTGGTGTGGCAAGAGAAACAAACAAGGACATGGGTGGAGCTAGAAATAGTGCAGACCATTAATTGGTCAAACCCAATCTCACACAATCCTGGGATGAAATCATCACAAGTTGTCACTCGAGTTAGATGTCCACCATTTAAAAAAAAGGCACTATATGAAACAAATTAGGTAACCTAAATCAATACACCAATTAGAGAACTTATTTCTTCCTGAAAACCATTATGCAACTGAGCAATAGAAACCCAGCTCTTAATTCAGACTGTATGGGGCTGTAGCATGCCATCAAATGCAAAAGCACTAATCAGGGCTAAAATGCGGCTTACAATAAAGCACAGCAAGGCTAATCTGTTTAAGTAAGTGCTGAGCATTGCTCTACTTTCTGCCCTCTCTTCATTTTTCTTCCCCATCCATCAATTTCCTGTCTTGAGTTCTAATTAGACACTGGATACCATGAGGAATCTCCAGAGCTGGCTTGTCTGGCAAGGTCTGCAATTTTGAGTTACGCTCCTGAAAGACAACATTAAAAAACCACTGATAAAGATGTCAAGCTTACATACTGATTTGAAGAAGGCAAGTAAATATTCTACATATCTTATTTCGAAGTAAGAAAAAGAAACTAAAGCTGATGACTTGTTGGAAATTTATATGTAAGAAAACTGGAATAAGTCTAAAGGCTGTATACTGTATAAAAGTGTATTTCTGAGCTAAGAGACATCACTAGAGCAGACTTGACATGACCTGGTTGGATAGGTAACAATCATTTTGGGGCTTTTCTTATACTGGTTAGATTTAGGCCAGTGGAATAGGTAGGAAAGCTGTCAAGGTGTCTTTGTATTTAACTTCATCGGGTGTCAAATTAGCTTTATTTCTTCATTACATGTAATATTCTGCCTATTTATTGATTTATTGGAGCCATAGAGCTGAACTTTCCATAGGAAGAACCCATGAGGTCAAAATTGACATTATTTATAGATCTGCTGCTGTCTGAGTTATTGAGGTTTGGATAATCGTGGATAATAGTGACTAATGACTATAAGAACTCACTAATAATTGTAATAGTTTTCATAATGGTGGGTCCACCATTGTAAAAAATAAATAAATCAAATAAAATCACAGACCTCTGGCTATGCTTCACAAGCCTCACTTTGAAACTCACTGGTCTATAATGGTCTTAACCTTTTATGCGAAAAAGAAATACTGAGCTGCATTTGTGGCTCTTCTCATACAAGACTCTATAGCGTAGTCTCTGCACTGTGCTGAAACACTTGTGGCAAACGTACGCCCACAAATAACTCCTTGCCATGCAGCTTTTTTCTAAAATAGTTCCTGCACATGTAGATCTGGGAAAATAAGTGCCAAGGCTCTTTACTGAATCCCAAAGATCTGAAACTCAGCATTTTTTTTGTTTTTTCAACAACTTTGATCTTCACTTCGAAATCTGGGTCACGAATCTATTTAACAGCTACCATTGTGCCGTCGAACCCTGCTGCCTGATTGGAAATGGAAATTTATGGAGATGTGTATAATGCTTACGTGCTGTAAAATAAAATAGGGAAGGCACAATTTAAAGATCGTATTTTGCAGACTAGCAAGATTTCCCTCTTATTAACAACTTACATATCTTAATAGGCAGAATACAAGCCTAAATATTAAATCTCCCTATACTCTAAGCATTACTACCTTCTAACTTCTATTAACCTTCTTCTCTTTAACATAAGGCTTAAATACAGGTTTGAATACTGGATGTAATCAAAATGAAGTGCATTCAGGACAGAAAATCCCAAAACAACTGAGTCCGCCAGCCACTTTATGGCAGAGAAATGTAATAAAACATGAAGGAAATGAAATGCAGAAGGCAAGTAGAGTTTAGCACAGCGGGCGTTGATGACTGCAATCAAGAACCACACGTTCATCTAAGTCATAAAGTGGATCGCTTGCGTGCCGTTTACCTTCTCTCGTGTGCCTGGTCATGGTTTTACACCTGCAGATGATGAATTAGTGTGTGTTTAGGAGGAGGGGAATATAGAAGAGTGCTCTCAGAGGTCTTCTAAACATTTCCTCTTAAGGATAGCCAAGACTGGGTCAAATTAAGGTTCTAAATATGGATACAGACACTATATATATATATATATATATATATATATATATAATGTTTATTAATTATATTAATTAATTATAATTAATGTATATGTATATATACACGAGTGTGTATGTATATATATGTTTGTATATATGTATATATATGTGTGTGTATTGATATATATATATAAAAAAATAATGTTTATTAATTTATATTATATTAATTAATTATAATTAATGTATACGTATATATATATACACATGAGTGTGTATGTATATATATATATATATGTATGTATATATACATATACGTATATTTATATATATATATATATATATATATATATATATATATATATATATATATATATATATATATGTATAATATTTATGGGGGGGCATCTTAAGACTGGATTATATAACAAACAGCAGAATCAATGATGATTACAAATTATACTACTCGAGTATAAGACATCCTCTTATTACTTCAAATGCATTATTGATCTCACCACAGAACAGTAGTTAACCATAGCACAGTGGACTTGACCTGCCACATGCAACTTATAGCCATGGAACAAGATATACACTCTCAAGCCCCTTGCTGGCTCTGCTCTAGAAGGTGCATCAATCCAGCTGATCGATCAGATGCCTTGATAAATCTTCACTGACACAGAAATATGCACAGTATGAGTAGACTGTGCTAGATCAGTGCCTGCCAGATCACTATGATGAATTGGAGACATGTTCAATTAGTTTGCTCCTATAAGAGAGAGACCGAGAGAGATGGAGAGATCCAGGGACTCAAGTGTGTGTATATAATAGATGCATGGTGATAATTAAAAGACTCTTTGAGGGCCTGAAAGAAATTAGAACATCAAATTACCGTGGCTAAAGAGGATGAATCGTGCACTTCTTTTTTAGCAAAGAGATCCATTTAGCAGCCTGGAAACCATTATCAGAATGAAGTGCATGTAAATATTTTCTCAGTTCCTTTCTAAAGCTTCAATAAAACTGGTATACACTCCGCTGAAAGCCCATCGAGTGGATTTTAGCCCCCGGATAAGACCTCAGTTCATATTTTTCATGACCCCTGACTTGGTGGTGTAGCGTTATTCAGGAAGCAAGTCTTTGTAATGTGGTTGTAGCTGCAGCAAGATTTTAAAGTGGTTATTACTGCTGGCATTCTCTCATGCATGCTTTAATTACATGCAAATAAAGACAAGAACACTAAGGTCAGAGCTTCGGTAATGATTGGCTGAGGACGTGACTTTTATTTAAAATTCTGCAAAACAGATCAATTAGGTGCATTCACTCATGCATGCTTAGTTACACCCACACATACACACAAGCTCTAAGAGCAAATGAGTAGTGCTAGTCAATGACCTTCCTGCAGTATTACACTATTTAAGGGAGAGTGGGGTTGTAACATGCATCATTTTTTAGGGGGCCAAGCACAGAAGGTGCGTAGGCACCCTATTGTTATTCTATGTTTTCTTCATCTTCGTCTTTTGGCTACAGTGTCTATGGCAGCCCATAGAAGCGTCTGGTAAAAAGTTGTGAAATTTGGCACACTCATTAGGGAGGGTCTAAGGGACATTCTGACCAAATGCTGCCAACGGTCTAGCGCCACCATCGGGTCAAATTTATATGGTCATAACTTTTGAACCGTGTGTCCAAAATTTAAAAGCCATCTAGCCTAATAAAATTTTCCACCATCTTGGATTTTGTCAAAAACTTTTATTTCGCTACTAAATTTGTCCAATCATCAGCAAGTTTGGCAGATATCATCTTCAGAGTTAGCCCCACAAAAGTTATCAAAATAATTTTGAACACTCCAAACGGTTTGTCTGGAATGGACCAACAAATTTGACAGCAAAGCCGCCAAACAGGTAGTGAGGCTGTATCTCAGCAACAACTTTATGCACTTACGCAAAACTTGGTAGGCAGCTTCAGGACCAGGACCTGAGGCTACACAACAAATTTCATAACAGTGCCACCTACTGGTCAAAGGTTTCAATAACATGCTAAAAAATGCTTACATCTAACTGCCATTTCTGCTATTCCTCCTCCAAATTTTGTCCAGTCTTCTCATATCACCTGGAGACCTGTCTGAACAAAAGTTATCAAAGGAATATTGATATTCAAAACCGTTCTCCTGTAATGAGCTGACAAATGCGTGAAGCTACAAATCATTCTTGAATCCCTCTTATGCGTAAGAATTCTAAAGCTTGTGTTTTTGACACATGCTTGATACATTTATTCATAATAAACAAATAGCAGTTTCTTGGTAATATCAATGGAAATTCAATTAATGTAAAAATGGGTGGGGTTATTTGTAACATGGTGTAACTCGTGTTTGTATCAGATGAAGCACTTTATTTTTTGTTGTTATGTGTGTGCATAAATGTTGGGCGCAGAATGAAGCACAAATACGTCAGTCACATGACTCTTGTCACATACATCAATCTGACATTTGGTGAGCAATTACTCTTAATTAGAGCTGCGATTTAAGTTGCCGTTCTCTTGCAGGCAGACAGAGTTGGCTACTGAGCATGCTCAGAGTGAGTGTCACCATTGTAGCTAGCTTACCACTGATTTGAGCAATAGATAGTGTAACAACTGACCCTTCAGACCCGACTCCATTCTTCCCTAACAACTGCAATTTCCAAGACTTCTCCAACAGTTAATAAGTAGCTCTAAAAATGGCTGCGATACAGATGATGCTAATCTGTGCCTCTGAATTATGGCCTACAGCAGTGTGGAGGATTAACAAACACACAGCCTCTGTATAATTAACACTCACTTCAACCCACGCATTTCCACACTGCCATCATCTTGCCTTTTGGGCTGAACATGAGGTCAGTTTACCCCTTTAAAGGCTAGTGTTAAAAATTCAGCTCTGACCTTTCATATTTCGAAAGATATGAGCCAACCAAAAGCCCCCAAAGAAAAGCTTGTCCATGGTTTTATTTTGTGTCGCTCACTGGATTAGCTTCATTTAATTCTAGAGGTTTTAATTCTGTTGTATGCAATCATCCTCAAACTCTCTCTCACACACACACACATGCACATTCTGCCTCCGCCTCAAATGGAAATAGACCCTTAATGATGTCAAGAACTGCACATCCTACCTCCTCACTCCTCTGCAATGCTAGCAATCCTATACAGAGCAAACAACAATCGTAGTAGTGCACATACTCTGCCTCTGTCTCTTTCCAGTACCATTTTGCACAAGCAGCTGTAATGTTATGAGAAGGCAAGTGATAATGACATGCAGTTAAATACATGAGCTTCTCCTAATCTTAGAAACCAGAAAGCTCTGGTTATCTCATGCAACACACTGAACTCACTTAAGACTCTGCAAACCTCTTCTAACAGCCTGAAAAATCCTCACCCCTTCCAACCTCACAAAAAGCCCTTTTTGGTCATTGTAAAAGCTTGCTGGTGTAACTACTGCGACCTGCATTGCTGAATACACCCTTCCACTGCTATCTGCCAAATATTTTTAGATTTCCTAAAAGAGGTCAATACCCTACACTGGGGCTTTGAGTGCTTATCCACAGGCCTCACACCGAATGGAAAATCTATGGCATTTACTCTGTGCGTACTTCATACAGCATACGTTCGCCAGTCACTTTTATAGGAACACCTGTAAATCTGCTCATTCATGCAATCATCCAAACAGGCAATCATGTAGCAGCAGTGCAATGCATACAATCATGCGGATACAAGTCAAGAGCTTTGGTTAATGTTCACAGCAAACATCAAAATGGGGGGGGGGGGGGGAATGCAATCTCAGTGACTCGGTTGTTGGAGCCAGATGGGTTGGTTTGAGTATTTCAGAAACTGCTGATCTCCTGGGATTTGCACGTACAACAGGCTCTAGAAATTACACAAAATGGTGCGAAGACAGAAAGAAAAAAACCTTCTAGCATTTTTTAAGGGTGGAAAAAACACCTTGTTGATGAGAGAAGTCAGAGGAGAATGGCCAGATGATCTGACAGGAAGGCTACAGTAGCTGAATTAACAACTATTTACATCTGCGGTGAGGAGAAAAGCATCTCGGAACATACAACACGCCAAACCGTGAGGCGAATGGGCTACAACAGCAGACGACCACATCAGTCCTGTCAGCCAAAAGCAGGAATCTAAGGCTACATTGGGCACAGATTCACCAAAACTGGACAGCTAAAGATTGGAAAGTGTATATATATTTTTTTTCAATCTTCAACTTTCCAGTAGAAACAAGCATAGAAATGAGCGTAGATTTGAGCACAGAGCATGACACATGAATGAATTTGTGTCTAATTATTTATTATTAATTAGCTTGTGGTATTGTTGCATGAATTATAATGTCTTTTTTTAATGTTCAATTAATTAACTACAATGTAAATACTTTATCAGTAAAAAAAAAGTCAATTGTGTCGGGAACACATTTCTCCATAGAACAATAAAATGACAATGACAGTAAAACAAATAAGACAAAAAATTTTAAAACGCAGTATATTTGTTCATTGTTTAGACAATACCATCTCTGCTCAGATTTTAAATACTATGTGACAACGAACTTTACCTGAACTTCAGATTTTCAGTATTATTCAGTCTCATTTTTGCCCATTTTAGAGACACACTTACTACATGAAAATGTATCAAATGTACAAAGTTTTAAAATTTGTAAACCCAGATAAGCAACAATATTGTAGTAACGTGACAGTATGTTATGCCTTCATTCAGGTTTTCTCATGCACCAGTACAAGACCATATAAAACTATACACATAGGAACCCCGCTTATGAGTCTCCTTGCGTGTTTTCTCACCTCCTGTCCATCAAAACACACCTCCAAATTGCTGAGAGGGTATCTCCAGTCCGTCAGCAGAATGAACAACCCTGTGCTGTAAATGACAAATGGCAGATTGCCCGAGCCTGACTCAAGACATTTTGCGTTACTGCATCAGATGGTGCTGTCAACATGGTGTCTATACACCATAGCCACGGCTCAGACTGCCTCACCCCATAAGAAAATATGCTCAATTTTAGGGTGTATCCCAGCAACGAAATTAGGTTCCAATGTAAATAACAGCCTCCAACCTTATAAAATGCATTGCAGCTAAGTCACTTTAAAGGCGCTAGCAGTTAAATAGGTGAAGTACAACACTTCACCGATTTGATTGATTTTTTTATTCTTTAAACCTACCTCCCATAAATGCCAATGTACACAAAGCCACGCCCCAGGATCTGTTCAGTTAGATGAGTGTTAGCATTTTACTTTTGTCCACTAGGCCACTGTTATAGCAATATAAACAAGTGAAAGTTGACTCATATTGATCTGCTGCTGCACGAGTAGTTGAAAGTGCCTTCGCTGTCCTGTTTTTTTTTTTTGGTAATGAGCTCCCATGAGTTTTTCAGCTTACCGTCACTCCCAGGGTTAGCTAGTTAGCACTGTTAGCTGCACAGAAGCTAGTCAGCATTACATACATTTCCATTACCTGGTTCTCTAAGTGATAAAATGTATTTATCAGTCCATTCCATGTCCAATTTCATCCCCATCTCCAGAAATATATTTCTCCATCCTAGAAAAGTTTCAACTATGTTTCTTGACATTAAAAAACTGTAATAAAATAAAAAAAACTTAAAAACAATATGGTTTTTGTTCATGGTTAATTATCTGATTGTGCTGGATGCTTAGTGGATCCTGCCATGTTTTCCTTTCTAAACTAATCAAGATGAGTCGAGAGTGAAGGGGATTTTGGGAGTATCTAAAAAAAATAAAAATAAAAAAAAATAAAAAAAATAGACAGGGTACCCTGACTGATAAGCAGACAGCGCCAGAGCACAGTATTTCTAATGGGCTTTCTCAACCACATCATGGTCTATCTATTTTCCAGAATTTTTAGTCCTTAGTGAGAAAGAAACCTGACTATTGCACCTTTTAAAAACAACGAAATAGACCTCAAACAATGAAATTCAGAATGGATAATGCCATCAGAATATATTGAATGACACATTTAGGCCAAACCACTCATGGCATCCAATCGTTTCCCCCCAAGACACATCGTAACCTCATTCCACTCCCAGTAAATTCCAGACACTCAATGTAATAAAGCTTATTAAATAAATAAATAAATGAATGAGCTCAGCATACTGGGGCAGCCACCACCCAGAGCTCATCAATGCACTGAGACCGGGTTGACCTCGACTTCCTAACATACTCCCTCAAGGCATTTTTGCGCATCTGCACATATTGTCGTCCATCACTGTCAGAGACCAGACTCCAGCAGGACGGCTGTCATTTTTCACACTTGCCTCATAAAAGACTATCAAATTTACATCTGCACAAGCTCAGAATCTTGTTTAGAGTTGAGGTGGATTCATGTCAGAAATTCTCCACGTCGGGCCGACTAAGACTTCACGATTGGGGCTTGTATTCAGATCCCATGGCTATTTTCCCTTCATGAGCACAGGTGGCCCACACAGGCTGTGATTTCCCAACAGGATACTCCAGAGCCGCTCAGATTTCCTAATGAGCAGCTGATGAGGGAATGACATGACGGGTGTTCTTATATTCATTTTGGCTAATGATGAATAATGTACCATTCAATCTATGATACTATGATCACTATGATATTTAGGGCTGGGCAAGATGACAAATACAATATTGACACTGAAATAAATTGTGTCTCTTTTCTGAGATATCGCAGGTATCATAATATCTTTTAGAAAAAATAACTGTTTTGAATTGAATCTTTTTCATTGTAAAAGTTAATTATAATGATAAAATGTATTAATTCATAATGAATAAATACATTTATGTATAAATAATATTACATTATATGTGATACGTGTATCAAAAAAGTCTTCAGATAATATTTTGTCATATTACCTGCCCCTACTGCCATTAGTTTAGGATGGGATTGATCTGTTCCAGTGTTCAACTGATACATCATAGTGGAAACATAGTTGGCTATGAAGTATCAATTGCAATCCAAAGGGACATAATTCATGTTTCGACTCAGTATCCATCACAATCACTTTTCCTTCACTTTTCCGGTCCTTCATCTCTAAAGCATCTAATGTGGCCACAAGCCAATGTAGCCTACTTTGCTGCTGCTAATCATAATTAGTGGATATTAATTAGAGGTAATTAATTCACATTTCCATCCACACCTGAGGACTCTGTAATCGGGATAGAATAATCCATCCATATTCTGTACCGCTTATGCTACACAGGGTTGCAGGGGAACCTGGAGCCTATCCCAGGGAACTCGGGGAACAAGGCGGGGGACACCCTAGATGGGATGCCAACTCATTGCAGGCCATAATCACACACTCACACACCCATTCACACACTACGGACAATTAGGAAATCAGCCTACAACACATGTCTTTGGACTGGGAGAGGAAACCGGAGTACCAGGAGGAAACCCCTGAAGCATGGGGAGAACATGCACGCTCCGCACACAGGACAGAGGTGGGATTTGAACCCTCAACCCTGCAGATGCAAGGCACCTAATAATAAAAGAAAATAATAATAATAATAATAATAATAATAATAATAATAATAATAGATTCTTTCAGTCTATTGTGATTCTCTCTTGAGCTGTAATGATGCACTTATGATCATCATAATCAGAATTTTACACCGCTTTTGTTTACCTGAGCAGTAACATAACGTCTGCTGAACCGAAAATGTAGTTAGGGCTTTCAAATTCCCTTTAAAATTGTATTAAACTTGTAATTATTTAAACGATGTAGCCTTTAAATTCATTCAATATTAACGCGAGTATGATGTCATACTGTCACAGACATTAACAACACTGTGTGTTTGAACTGCATAACTTCCAAGCAAATCACGAGTTGGAATATTACACTTTTAATTATAAACATTCATTTTTTTATTCTTCAGATTAATCAAGTAACAGTTGTTACATCATGACCTAATTAAGGAATAAAACACAAAGTGGCATGCAAATGACAAGGTGGTGGGAAATCATTTAGAATAACAGCAATTTGCCATATATATATATATATATATATATATATATATATATATATATAAAAATCTCTTAGTATTTTAAGTTTATGAATGACATGCCATGCTTTTGATTCATTTCTAGTTACTTTTAAAGTTATGGAACCTCCACGAGACACATTAGTTCCTGTTATCACTTACTTTATAGCAGCTATAAACAGTTGTTTGTCTCTATCTTAAAGTTTATAAGGCATGTGGTATAATCACTATTATTACTTATTCACCTAATTTCATTTATTACTGGTGTGATTCAGTTGATTGCAATGAATCATTACAATCATATGTTTCTATATACATATTAATAAGTTTGCGTTGTCATTCTGTGTGTTGTCACAGTAATATAAATGAAAATAATTAAAGCTATAAATAAATTCACTATAAATTGCATTTATTTATTCATAGCTCTAGTGAAACAAGGGTAATTTAACTATGAAATTTGAAGAAATGTGTTTTTGATAGATTTAGGTGACTAAAAGTAGAATATGAAAATCTATACATGCAAATATGAATTTTTCCTCTTTTAAATAAATAAATATTATGAGAACCGTAATAACATTAGAACTGTGAAATTTCTTCAAACAGCCTCAAGGTAATATGCTCAGTCAAGAAATTATTATCATGGATAAAAATGATAATATTCTGTTTCAGAAATGGCAAGTGGGCAGACTGGAACAAAAACATAATGTGATATACAAATAAAAATAAAGCTGTGTAAAGATTCAATTCACAATAACATTGTGGCATCCTGAATGGAAATCAAATCACATTGTATGACTGTCTGTGCTGATCTTATTTTAGGTTGCATTAATCATAGGTTTTTGTCTGTGCATGTGTGTGTGAAATTGCATAGGACAGGCAGGAGTTCAATAAAATGCCAAGCAAATGTCAAAAGGTCCTTAGAGGTTCTGTGTGCCTGTTTGTGTGAAGTGTATACACCCTTCTGAACACCGATGCATTATGGGAATGATGAACGGTTAAATGAACCACTAATGAGCCAAATGAGAGGCAGAGCGAGAGAAAAAAGAAAGCGAGAGACAAAGAGTAAGCAAACAAAGAATACATTAGCTGTGAGAATAAGAAGACAAATCACTAGGTTGACTCGGATCCCAACAGCCCACACTGTTCTGAACAACGTCTTGGACACGAGGGAACTACAGCTTTCCTAGATTTTTGTGAAATTCTTTGCATTTGGCACAGTGATTCCTCACTAAATAATTTCTTGCCAAAAAAAATTGTGCTTTAAAAATGAAGGATGATGAAACAACAAGCCATTGTAAGAGTCATGGTGGTGTCTATGTCTAAACTGTACATGGAAATAATGCCATTTCAGATATGGCCCATGTGGACGTCCTGCCATCATCTATGATCCATGAGCAGATTATTGACTTAAAAACGTATCTGATTTCAGATCATTTATTCATCCATTCATTCATCTTTAGAAACCGCTTTATCCTAAACAGGGTTGTGGTGGATTTTGAGTCTATCCCAGGTACACTGGATGTGAGATAGGAACACACTCTGGACACCAGACACACTCATTCACACACTCATACACACCTTGTGGCAATTTAGTGTAGATAATCCACCTACGGGTGTGTTTTAGGTCGGACAAAACAGGAGAACCCAGAGGAAACGCAAAATGCATAACGCCAAACAGACCCCAAATTCAGTTCAGGATCTAACTGGAGATCTGTGAAGCAGCAACAGTACCTGCTGCACCAAGTTCCCTACAGTAGTACAGTGTGATGCCAAAAAAAAACATGAATATATCTGTATATTACTCACCCAAGCTCAGGACTCTACCTATGATATTCTCAGTTATCAGCTTTTTCTGCAGCTGTGGCCTGCTGCACTGTTATTGTTACGGATGCTTTATTAAGACACGTGTTTGTGTCTGTCTCTCTCCGTGTTTTGTCTGCCGAGCTGAAAGAAGACAAGACACGCTGTGGGAGGGGAGACTGCGTCCTCTTCTCCTCTGATCAATAATTCATAACTCTGCAGTTACTCAGAAGTTGAATGTAGAAAGCCTCCACATACACTGACACACACACACACACACACACACACACACATACACACACACACTGACACCATCAACACCTCTATAAAGGTCTATGGAATGGAATGGAAATGGAAAAAAGAGTGTGTGTGTGTGCGGGGTTGGGGGGGTGGGAGGATACATTCCCTGGCCACTTTATTAGGAACACATGTACACCTGCTCATTTGTGTAATTATCAGCCAGTCATGTGGAAGCAGCACAATGCATAAAATCACACAGATACATAGCAAGAGCTTCAGGCAATTTTCACACCTAACTCAGTGACTTTGAGGCATGGTTGCTGGTGCCAGACGGGCTGGTTTGAGCACTTTAGAAACTGCTGATCTCCTGGGATTTTCACACACAACAGTCTCTAGAGTTAATTCAGAATGGTGCAAAAAAAATAAATAAATAAAATTCCTTGTTGATGAGAAAGGTCAGAGGAGAGTGGCGAGACTGGTTCCTTGGCTGGCTACACATGTGTGGGTGTGCACAGATAGTGTGCACAGGCTCGGTGAAACTGGACAGTTGAAGACTGGAAAAAGACCAGGTCGGTGAGTGTATAAGTACAATTTGTAATATATGTGAAACTGTTAATGGAAACGTGTAAAACTTTTTCTTCTGATGAGGCAACTCTTATGTAACATCTTTTTTTCCCCACAGAAAAGGACATCATTATGTGTTCAGTTTTTGAAAATGAGCTGCCAGCAGCAAAACTGCATGCATTTTTAATAAACTGTCATTTTATTGATCACATTAGCAAAGAGCATAATGTGAAAAATGAGCTAATGTCAAGGTACCTCGAAACTCAAGGATTTCCATGATCTTGAAGAGACATTATACTGAGTAGATACGAAGTTTAAAAGAATGTGTGTGTGTGTGTGTGTGTGTGTGTGTGAGTTTGTGAGTAATGGCTAAGGGACAGAAAAAGGCAGGTCATTTTTTAGGACTTGCAGCATGTCACTAAGCTGACTCGCTCAATTTCTGGACTACAAACTTCCTTGTGTGTATGCCTGTGGGTGTCAGGCTTGAGAGGGCATTGCATTATTTTACGCTAAGAACAACAATAAAAAGCACTCAAGCAAGAAACCCAACCAAGACTGCACACCAGAAAGCAAAAGGACTGCAACTGCAGCATGCACTCACACAGTTACTAAGTAGTTGATGATCCCTTGCTGCCCACACTGTAGTTATAATAAAAGAGATTCATCTTAAGCTTCCTCTGCCACGTGCTAACCTAAACGCTGGAACTGCATGCCAAACAATCCTGCATATTAAATTACTAACTTCCAAATTATACAAGAAAAGCAACATTCTGGAAGATTTTATGATCCGTAAAAGTGGTTCATTTTTAATAACTGTAATACCAGTTGTATGATTGACATTTTGATATTCTAAGAAAATTATTTTGCAGTTGAATTAACATTCTTGGAGTAGAAATTGCATTAATATGTGTGCGATTTGATGAATAATGCATAGACAGTCATGGTGACAGGGAAATTAAAAGAAAACTGCCAGGAATATCAATATTACAACATACAAATAAAATCGCACTGTAATTGCAATCATTGAACCTCCATGGCTTCGGCAATATTAAGAAGCAACAACATTACACTACATTACAACCTATGTAGAATCTTTGTATAAGGACAGTAAACAGCACTATTTAAAGGTAGCAAGATGAACCTCTACCAAAGTGATGGAAAGGCCTAAATGTGGAGAAATAAAGGATTTCCTCATGATCCAAAACATACAAGCTCATCTGTGAAACATGGTGGAGGTAGTGTTATGGCTCGGGCTTGCGTGGCGTATTCTGGAACAGGCTTTATTGATGGTGTAACTCATGATGGTTGCAGCAGAATGAATTAAGAAGTTTACAGGAACATTTTGTCTACCAATGTACAGAGAAATGCATCCAAATGAATTGGGAGGAATTTTATCATGCAATGATCCAAAACACACTGCCAACTCAACAAAGGACTTAATCAGGGGGAAAAAGTGAAAGGTTTTAGACTGGCCAAGTCAAACACCAGACCTTAACCCAGTTCAGCAGCATTTCACCTCCTGAAGAGGAGACTGCAGCGAGAAACCCCCGAAACAAGCGACAACTCAAAGAGACTGCGGTAAAAGCCTGGAAAAGCATCACAAAAGAAGAAACCAACAATTTGGTGATGTGACTGAGTCACAGGCACGACGGAATTATTGCAAGCAAGGGATATGCAACCAAATATTAAGTGTTATTTACTTTCATTTACTTCAAGACTCACCTCTTCCTATACCTTTGCTTGCCTAAAAATTGGGTCATCTGATACAAAAGGTTCTACGTTTTATGCTGTTTAACACATGTAGATGTAAATACCAGGATATAAATGCTGAAATCCTTTCCTCTCATATCCATCTTTTGATCTCAAACCTAAATGTATTTTCTGTTTGTGTTTGGGGCGGCTGTGGCTCAGGTGGTAGAGCGTGTTGTGCACTAATCGCAGGGTTGGCGGTTTGATTCCCGGCCCACATGACTCCACATGCCGAAGTGTCCTTGGGCAAGACACTGAACCCCAAGTTGCTCCTGATGGCAAGTTAGCGCCTTGCATAGCAGCTCTGCTACCATTGGTGTGTGTGAATGGGTGACTGAGATGCAGTGTAAAGCGCTTTGGATAAAAGTACTATATAAGTGCGCCATTTACCATTTAGATACTGTAAGTCAGAAGATACGAAATTAAAGATAGTGTTTGTAGATCAATTCTGTCTCATTGAGAAATAACATTACACTACAACATCTGAACTCTAAGCTATGAGAATGTTCGTTTGTTTTTGACATTCTACCGTTTGTGTTTATAGATACATCTCTTCTGTTGTTTGCAAATGACTTGGCTCTCTTCTAAGGTGAACCCTTAGAGCCAAATCGCACGTGTAAGCCACTTTTTTCCTTCTTTCTTTTTTTTAATCGATGTAGGCAATGCCTTTATTCATTAATGCGTTCGTTCATCTTCAGTAAACAGTAAATGCTTCCATGGAAACCTCTTTTCAACATCCGAGCTGTTCGTTTGTGTGAATTGCGAGGTGTGTCTTTGACTCTCAGCTGTGTGCATAAAGTTAGTGTATAATGGGAGGTGATCAGTTGTCAGGATACATGGAAATAAATCTTCTTAATAAAGCGGCCAGAAAAAGGTGGCATGGTGGCTTAGTGGTTAGCACGTTTGCCTCGCACCTCTGGGCTTGGGGGTTCAAATCCCGCTTCCACCTCATATGCATGAAGTTTGTATGTTCTCCCCATGCATTGAGGGTCTCCTAGTCTGAAGACATGTGTTATAGGCTGAATGGCATTTCCAAATTGTCTGTAGTGTGTGAATGTATGTGTGATTGTTCCCTGCAATGGGTTGGTACCCCGTCAAAGGTGTCCCCACCTTGTACCCAGAGTTCCCTCGGATCGGCTCCAGGCTCCCCTGCAACCCTGTAGGATAAGCGGTATGGAAAATGGATGGATTTTGTTTATTTCAAAGTAGGATTATTTTGGTATTTAGAAGGTAGTGTAATATTTTTTACAAAATGATGTCAACCATAGTTAGCCAATCACTGGTCAGAATATCCGGTTTAGAAAAATTGCCAATAAGCCGTTTGGGAGCCGAAGCTCACTATTGTCGATAGTCGACTCATGCTGGTGAGCTTATCCAACAGAACTGACTCACTAAAATAAGGTCAGAAATTCCCATCACTATTCTGTAATGTGTGGCACAGCAAATTGGAAGCTCATGATCAAGGTCTGGCAAAAAAAAAAAAAAAAAAAAAAAAAGCTAACACAAGCATCTCTCACACACCTCGAACAACAGTAAAACACCCTGTACTGTACCATCCAAACAGTACCACGACTGTTCAAACATTTATCAAGAAGAACAAAAACTAGGCAGGAAAACAGCAAGTCTTCCCTCCCACGGTGCACAGAGAGGGGCGGCCTGATCTGATAACAGGCCTGACATCCTGAGAAGAGGCCTGTGTTTGTGCGTAGGTGGGAGATAAGGATCGGAGAAGCCCCATTTCCAGCCTACACCAATACACATGCATGAAACGAAAAAAAACGTTAACAGGAATTGACATTTTATTCGCTTGCTGACATTTTATTCAACTTTCAACTGCCTTCTTTTGCTGTTCTTGCAATCTTTGCACAAACATCATGAATCTGTCTGAATCCGCTGTGTGATAAACATGCAATATGATAATGTGCGTGTGTGTGTGTGTGCGCAGGATAAATACGAAAGCAGCGCTGCTACCCTTCCCACCTTCTTAATATAATATTCATGCTTCTGAATTCTGATGTGGCCCATAAATAAAATTACACACTACAAGCTTTGCTCCTCCATTTCTATTAATAAAAAAAGGGTTAGAGTTCAGAAACACTGCAATAATTAAAAGCGGGCGTGCGTATATGAAAGGTGTGCCAGTAGGCCGTATGAAGAACTATATTTCTTCAGACTGATTTCTTTGCTTCTTGAGCAAGTAGAAGAGTAGAATCCTGCCGTTTTAGTCACAAGGAAATGCGTTTCCTTTTTACATTGCTCGTTGAAGAGTTCCTGAATGGTCAAAGACTAAAGCAGCCTGGATGATGTCAGATACATCCTCACAAGTGCTCAGTCAAAGGGGATCAGAGGAGCAGAGTTGTGTGTGAGGAGGTAACAAGGACGTGTACATGTGTGTGTGTGTGTGTGTGTGTGTGTGTTTGGCTTTGATTGGCAATTCTCACTGACAGGCTGTGCAGCGATGGCAGAATGAGGTTTTGAGAAAAAGAAGGCACACATGTATGCGCGCACACACACGTGCACACATCTGGATGAAAGCAGACACATGGTATAAGGCATTGCTCCACTTTTCCTCCTGCTTCACTGAACCTGGAATTTTGACCAGACAACCATCAAAATGCCTCAGTCTATACAGTCCCCTTCAAAACTATTGGAACGGCAAGGCCAATTCTTTTGATTTTGCTGTAGACTGAAAACATTTGGTTTTGAGATCAAAAGATGAATATGAGAAGAGAGTTTATCACCAGATCTTACCCTAATTGAGCAGCATGAAGGGAGAAACACCCTGAAACAAATAACAACTAAAAGAGGATGTGGTAAAAGCCTGGAAAAGCATCACAAAATAAGAAACCATAAATTTGCTGATGTCAGTGAGTCGCAAGCTCGATGAAGTTATTGCAAGCAAGGGATATGCAACTAAATATTAGGTGTTGTTTACTTTAATTTACTTCAAAACGTATATGTTCCTATGGGTTGGCTGATACAAAAGGTTCTATGTTTGATGTTAAATTCTCATCTCATATCCATCTTTTGATCTCAAACCCAAATGTGTTTGGTGTATAGCACAAACAAATGAAATAGCCTTGCTGCTCCAATAGTTTCAGTGGGGTTACAAGGTTAAACTTGGGAGAAAAATAACAAAATATATAAATAAGGAAGGAATAAGACGCAAAGGGGCATGGTATTACAGGAAAGTGTTATTTTTCTTTTAAATGACAACGTCTTTTTTAACCCGTTGTTTATTAGGCCTAGATTATTGTGGAGCGTCTACCCAATAAGTCCCTGTCGATGAGCTTTTGCTACAGAAAATATAGAAGTATTAGCATAAGTGTGTTATAGCCAGCACTACCGTCAGATCTTCTTTTATAGAAATTTAATCAACACCTGTTGAGTCTGACGAACAGTATTAGTGAAACTTAGACGGTTATTAAGATATGGTATATTAGATTAAGATCTAATATTGCCCTATACCTAATATTACAGTGCAAATAAAAAAAGAAGAAGCAGATCCTCCATCATCCTCTCTTGCAGAAAAAAAATGTCCAAAAACCCCCAAAACATTTTAGTTAAAGGTCACAACAACCACCCATCATTTTAGAAAGAGTGAACCGAGTGTTTCTGTGAAGTGGAACACAGGAGTGAAGAGTGCAGTGAAATTCACAGTGCTGGATTTTCGATCAGTCTTCTGTTCTCCTCTCAAGCCTGGAGAGACCAACACACTCCAACACCAGTGAAAATTATTCACTGAATCTAGTGAGAAAAATGAAGGAAAGTGAACTTTCTATAGTAGTAGAAAATGAAATGAACATTCTTTCATACATCCTCAGTAATTCCTTATTATCCATCCATTTTCTGTAACGCTTATCCTTACTGGTTCGTGGGGAACCTGGAGCCTATCCCAGGGAGCATGGGATCCCAACTGTAATATCTTTATTAACAAGGGAATGACTAAATTGTTGCACCATGCAGGAGCTCTTATAAGATTTGTGGAAAGCATTAACGTGGTTTTACATCATTACTATACTGTACGTTCTAAAATTAATAGTTGAACATTATTAGTCATGCCACAGCCCCCCCCCCGTATTCTGACTTCTAATTTTAGTTCAAATTAATTACTTTGAAATACTAGAGTACATTCTGCCCAACTATAGGTTTAACTAGCTACTTTTGCTTTAAGTAAGATTTTAAAACATTAATTATATATTCACACGTTGCTCAACGTTCAACGTTGCTTGTCCAATCAAATTAGTGGAGCAGGACTATTGTATACTGTACATTTTCTGTATTATGGTAAATGGTCTACACTTATATAGCGCTTTTTTAACCTTAGCGGTTCCAAAGCGCTTTACACTGGTTCTCATTCACCCATTCACTCACACACTCACACACCAAATGGTAGCAGAGCTGCCATGCAAGGCGCTGGCTTGCAATCGGGAGCAACTTGGGGTTCAGTGTCTTGCCCAAGGACACTTCGGCATGTGGAGTCACGTGGGCCGGTAATTGAACTGCCAACCCTACGATTAGTGGACAACCCGCTCTACCACCTGAGCCACAGCCACCATATTATAAATCTTTCTGACGGATCAATTTAGATAGGACCAATAAACACACATCAATTTCTTTTATTTTAAAACTTTTTAAATAGGCTAACGAGCTTCACCAAACTAAAGGCTAGCGACTCAGTTTGTCGGTTAGGTTTGTATCCTCCAATGATAATTGCCTAATTCCTAACATATAGCATGCAACTGTATGTAAACAACTGGTGCATTTGTGTCATAGGAACAAGTCATAGAAATGCTAGAAATTGGTTTTATTTTCGATACGGCTAGAAATTTCTCAGTTGGTTACGAGATGCAAATTCGTGCATTCAAACAGAATTTTCCATTTTCAAATTTGGCTAAACTTGCTAAATAAAATTAATATAGCATAATTTCTGCTGAACCTACTGATATATATTAAGTGTTCGTTTATTTATTTACTTTTGCATGTATTCTGTCTGCAAATAAACGTCTGCACATCTCCTCATTATAAACTACTATAATGTCATTTATACTGGAGTGGTACAAGATGTGCCAGTCACTGTACAATACAAAACAAAACACCCAGAAACAAAGCATGCTTCTGGGAGCACTTTTGCTGGCATGGTTCTTTGGCCGAAACATCTAACATCTGGGTAGATGCTACAGTAAACTGTAACCATCAGCTCATCAATGCCTCATGGCTGACCCGTGAAACAGATGTGGATTATCCAAGACAAAAGCAAGTAGCTCCTTAAAGCGTAACAAATAGACAGCATTCTTTACACAGGATATGCTTATGTTAGACCTACTTAAGCATCTAGTAGGGCTTTTTCATTAACATACTCTGTTAAGAAAATGAGAGACACCCGAGGACTTCGTGGAATATTAACAAAAGAAGCATAATAAGATAAGATTAAAAGACTTCTGTGCAAGAGATTGTCATAAAGTAACATCTATAACAAATGTTCTAATTAGGCAACACTGAAGTGTTACCCAAATACTAACACTTTCCACTGACTCAAAACAGGAAAAACATGGATGTTTACTGTACAGCGCTGGAATATTAAATACACATTACTTGAACACTGAAATGCTGAGATAGGGCGCGTTATGAAGGTGGTCAGATTTCACTGGAAGGACTTTATTTTAATAGATAATGCAGACATCAGGTCCTCAGGTACATTTTTCTTTACCTGGATAATATGAATTACTAAACTTTTCGGTCACCTTGATCACACAGCCATTTGGTTCTGTGACAGATGCTGTGTGTGTGTGTGTATTTGTGTGTGTGTGGTTCATGGTTCGTGTCATTATGCCTCCTCCAGTATGTGTCTGTTGGATGAACCTGTCAGAATCACAAACTAGAGGAACATCTTTCCTGCTACCTTGGCCTATTTGTGCCCGAGTATGACCAAAACTGAATCTAGTTGAAATGTTTACCATTTTAAATACACCAAGTACTAGTTTATGTGTGGTAAAAGTGAGTCTACATCCATCCATACATTCATTTTCCATACTGCTTATCCTATACAGGGTCACAGGGGAACCTGGAGCCTATCCTAGAGAACTCAGGGCACACAAGGTGGCGGACACCCTGGATGCGGTGCTAGCCCATTACAGGGCATAATCGCACACACATTCACACATTACGGACAAATTGGAAATACCAATCGGCCTACAGCACGTCTTTGGACTGGAGGAGGAAACCAGAGTACATGGAGGAAACCGCCGAAGCACGGGGAGAACGTGCAAACTCCGCACACACTGCCTTAGTGGACTTGGAGGTTACACACTTTCTTCCTCAGTCACGTCACGATTTCGCCTCCATCTGATGGAGACTGAGGTCATGTTGGGAATAAAAGGTAACACAGTCAGAAAGTAAACTGAAGAAAGTCATTATTGGTGACTCTGGGTGTCTGCTAATGCTAGCGTGTGTATGACGTCATGCACCGTCACCTAGGAAGCGGCATATACGTCCGGTTAGTAAAAAAAACCCGCTAGTGTTATATTTGAGATGATACCTTTCTAAAATCCACACACTAAACGGTAGTGCAGCGTGCATAGAGTAATTGTATAGTACTTCATTTAGGACACAACTTTAGTATTTACTCTCCAAAGCGTGTTTTCGGAACAGAAGAAACGGAATGAGTAAACATACCGCGCGCAGACCAACTAATCGATAATGAGATTTGTTGACAACGATTTTCATAATCGATTATTATTGATCTACACCTAGTACTGTAAAAAAAAAAAAAAAAAATCAAAGTTAGGCACGGTGTATTTTTAACTGATTGCCACGCAGAACGTTTATCATGCTTGTATAACCAAAACTCACAACATTATAAACGCAAAATACATCAATGTTCATCTGATCTGGCCAAGCATCGCCAGCAAAAATCATGATCCTGAGTGGTTAATAATCACAGCGAGGTGGTAGCTAGTTAAATGATTGGTTAATACTATACCATAAGAAATATGCACAGAATGCACCAATACACCATACAATGTTCATGCCTCGCATATAGAAACAAAAGGACTATGGACCATGGCATTCCTACATGTAGAAATGGGGTATATACTGTATTTCATCAATCCACCACTGGTAAATGCTAGTCTCATGACAGACCGTTAGCATAACAACGTTTTTTTTAAAACATGTAAACAAAATTTTTTGCATCTCTATTCACTTTTTTCTGTTTCAGAATTTAAGAACATTTTTTATCTGCTATCTGAGTGTAAGAGCTAGCTTCATTAGCTTCATACAATAGCGGTTATATCAGGGTTCGATTGAGTATAAAAAAAAGACAATAAAGACAATAAAATAGCTTCAGCATTTAATAACCCAGATGAGAGCAGGGAATAATATTCACCTGCTCATAAAAGTATAATTGCCTCAAAGTCTGAGAGGAGCCAACATAATAAAGAAGGAGCGCTGAAAGAAAAGTTTTAGAGTGCATATCACTGAAGAGCAAATAAATAAAAAATAAAAAGAAACTATACAGAGAATATAAAAGACAGAAGAACAGAGGGCGTGCAGAGAGAATTGCAATAAACTCCCATAAAATGTGAAACAAAGGCACACATTCGGGTTCCTGAGACAGAGCTTGAGATGTTGTGATACTTCGAACAGTCCATAAACAAAGTTCAGAGCTTCCTTAGATTAACTCACACGATCCCAATTTCACCACAACACACACGTTTATGTTTCACTGTACAAATTCTCCTCATTAGGCATGCAAACTGCAAAGCAACAGTGGCATTCACCACCGCAGGCGTTCTCGCAGGAGTGGCGTCAGGTCTTCCAACTTTGCGGGTTTCATTATTGTAAGTATAGTTTTGGCAGCGCTTTAGGACTGCAGAGATTTAGCTGATGAAAAGCCTTCTCCACATTGGGCATGCTTCCATCAAAACGGCTTCAGAGCAACAAGACGACATAATTAAAAAAGAGCGAAACTTCTAATTTATATATTTAATCCTTTCAGGCTATACACTCGCATTCCATTCCACCAGCAGAATGGAAATCTGCAAATTTATCAGACAGTTTCACTCAAATGAAATGAATTATTTTCTCTGTTATAAGATTAGTCAGGACATTGTTGGGTTTCTGTGTGTAGAGTAGCGTGACCTGTCCATACAGGATTTTGCTGAGTTTTTTTCTGATTGTTGTGGCCAAAAATCCTTGATTTTGCTGCAGCTTTTTTGTGCTTTTTTGCGGAAAACTACTTGAATTAGCGAAATCGCAAATGCATCACAAAAACAGTGTTTTGCACGGTCTTTCACAGTGAGGTTTGTTGTCAATTGAGACCTTTTAGCTGTACTCATGTTTGACGCATGTGAATCAAAGAGGGCTTTGGCTGAATGCGCGTTGTGATGATGTCACATGATGCGTCCTGGCCCAAATCTGCGGAAAACCTGCGGTAATTTTGAAAAATTGCAAGCTCCTCCAATACTGCAGCGTTCGCAAAATCGGGAAATCCTGGAGGGACTGGCCAATGAGATTTATGTCTTTCTTCATCAATACAGAGACTCAAACAGATTCAATTTTCATGCTAATACCACCATCAACATCATAATACTCATCATCTCGTAGATCACTAACTAGCTGAGCTGAGTCTCTGGTGTAACTCAGCCTAACTGCTTTGTAGAGCTGCATTGCATTCTGGAACTTTGAGCCCAACCTTTGCTGTCTCCATTTCTACGTTGGATTTCTCATTAATATGACACTGAACATAGCTGAAAAATGGTGAATGAGAAAAGAAGCTCTTGCTTCAAATCCTGAATGTTATGCCTTATGTTTGAAATTGTTGATTTTTTTTTTTTCGGTGCCTGAGCTATCAATGTCCCAATGTGAGGTCAGAGAGCAAGACATCAATGATCTTTTTTTTTTTTTTTTTTTTTTTACAGAAACTAACCAACACATTAGCACTAAATATTTTAATACCAACATATGTAATGTGTTTCAGGGTGAAGTTTTCCTTTAAGCACACATTCACATAGACATGTCAGTAGAAACTCCAACGATCTGATATAGAACACCAGTACTGGACTGATATTGGCACTGGTTCAGTATCATGCCAACATGCCATTAATGTGTGATCTTCCCTGATGAGTTGAGGAAATGATGAAATGAGGACCACTATTTCCTCATTTCATCATTAGATGAAATAATATTGGCACCCTGACAACAACCCTAACCTTGTAAGATGCTCTATAAGTTATTCATGTTTATTTATCTGCAGTATCCATGCTCTAAAAACAACTACTCTATTGTGCCACCCTACTCATTACTGCTCCCACAACCATAAATATAACATTGCCAGCCCCAAATCTCAACACCCCCAACAACCTCAAACACATAAAACCACACACATGGCAGTTGTATTAGGATGTGCTTTGCTTCCATTTTCATGAAAACTCATTATCCCTTATTACTCCTTGGAGGGTATGCACGCGCACACACACACACACACACACACACACACACACACACACACACACACTCCACTCTCTGCTTCCTGATGAGACCCATGGCTCTATATGATAATCTCTAATGCATCATTTAAAGCTCCTCTTTCACTGCCTTAATATGCTTGAACTAACACTGATTTCTTTTTAGTTAGAGAAAGGGTTAAGTCATTAACATGCACTAAGACCTTGTTTCTTGAGCATATTGTCAAACAATATCTACTAATGATTAACCCCTAAGCAGAAGTGTGAGTAGCCCAAACAATGCACCAATGAGCAAGCTATTGAAATTAGCATCAACAAGACAACATGGCCTAAATAAATAACCCAATAAACAACTAGTGTTGCTGTCTAGTCTGTGGATCAAATCATTAATGGGGTCCAATGTTCTTGAGCAGAGTAAACCATAGTCAATGGTTAGATCTTCGCTATAATATGACCAGTTGGATAAAGGATATCTCGGCATACTTAATGCAGTGTTGAATCGTAATGCAGCCCCACGTTGAAGAGTGCAGATTTTCACATGAATCTGGAGTAGCCTAAAAGTCTCACAGTACTTCATGGGGAGACACCATTCAACTGGCTTAGACAGAAAATATGATAAATAATTGCAGAGCGAGTAGATTGTCGAGCACATAGTAGATAGGTGATAGATAGGTGAACCCTATGCTTTGTGACAAACCCTTTGATCGGTCTTATAAATGAACTCATAATAAACTCATCATCCTTAACCCTGGATTTATTTAATGGTCTCCCGTACCATCCGTGTCTAATTTGTCTTATAATATCCTCAGCTCCTGCATTGCCATAGTTTATGCAATTAGCAGTAAAACTGGCAACTCGGAACTCACCAACTACTCGGAATTCCTACTCAGGAAGTCGGGAAGGTCTCCTCAGCCCTGAGTTCAGCATGTGACGTCAAATCAACATGGCTGCTCAAAGCATCAACTGTAAACAAAGTAGCATTTCTTACTTTGAAATGCTATATAATATACTAGCATTTGCTTTTTGATGAATCAACTCAGAAAGTCGGGAAGGGTTCTCAAAGGTTAAGGCTCTGGGTTGCTGACCTGAAAGTCAGGGGTTCAAGCCCCAGCACCGCCAAACTGCCACTGCTGGGCCCTTGAGCAAGGCTCTTAACCCTGTCTGCTCCAGGGACGCCGTATCATGGCTGACCCTGCGCTCTGACGCCAACTTCCTAACAAGCTGGGATATGCGAAAAAAGAATTCAACTGTGCTGTAATGTATATGCGACAAATAAAGGCTTCTTCTTCTTTTCTTCAACTGACATATTAGCTTATAAAACCTTTAACACTGACTATACAGTTCACTGTTTTGAGGAGGTAAATACACATCACTCATCACAGTTAGCTTGCTGGATTGTCCACAAAAATGGTGTTTGTAGTTCAAACACACTGAGGTAAAGCTTGTGAGTTAAGTCGAACACAGCCTTTTTACTGCAGTCATGGAAATAGTCATGAATTTTAAACAGGACCACCTGCAGTACAGGAGCACTCGTTTGTGACAGCCAATGCGAAACTATATGTGAAGAAATTATAAGCTTGAAAGTGAAAGTGGTTTCGTCTTCGCGGAACTCTCGCACACGTCGTCTTTGCGCTGAGTATTCTTAATGCAGGCGGTTAGAAGAAGGGCAGTAAAACATGAGAACGTGGGCGGCATGCACAGACTTTTTCAAAGGATGGGTGCCAGGGGAAGTCTATTCTGTTCTGCCCCTTTTCTCTCTTCCTTCTTTATTCAATCTCCAAGCCTCAAACCCGGATCCTTAAGTTCTAGCAATCCAACGTCCAATTTGTATGTATGCTATCTATCCATCCATCTTCTATACTGCTTATCCTTTTCAGGGTCACGGAGAAACCTGGAGACTATCCCAGGGAGCATCGGGCACAAGGCAGGGTACACCCTGGACAGGGTGCCAATCTATCGCAGGGCATAATCACGTACACATTCACACACCCATTCATACACTACGGACACTTTGGACATGCCAATCAGCCTACCATGCATGTCTTTGGACTGGGGGAGGAAACCGGAGTACCCGGAGGAAACCCCTGCAACATGGGGAGAACATACAAGCTCCACACACACAAGGCCACGGTGGGAATCGAACCCCCGACCCTGGAGGTGTGAGGCAAACGTGATGTATGCTATCTAATCAGTGGTAAATGATAAATAAATGATCTCATGCTAGAATCTACCACTGAACTCTCCAATATCCTTGAGTATAACAGCTCAAATCAATCAGGATGCAAATTCTCCTTTATGGATGAAGGTACAGGTTTCCAATTCATTTGTGTGTTTCCAATTCACACAGATAATTTAAAACATGGCAAGATACAAGTAATAGACTTTAAAAAGGGTTGATATCAGACCACAGCATGCATAATATCTTAAGGTGTGTGTTGCACGTGTTGTGTGGTGTGTGTGTGTGTGTGTGTGTGTGTGTGTGTGCATGTGCACGCATCTCGCCAAATCTCCTCACTTCCAGCATGCTCATTTATATGTCACAGGAAGTCATTGAAGTGCCATACTGATTTAGAAGGACACAGAATGATGTGAATCCTCCACTGTCCCTTTTCTTTTCTGAAGCGGTAAAAAATGGGTTGAGGTCACCCACTGTGTCCGAATATAGCTCCTGCTAAATGCATTACCCCTGTGCTACCGCTAACTGGCCCACATTCGGCGCGTCTATGAGACAGACAGGCTGGTCAGCACTATTATAGACTGCACATATGTGTGTGTTAACATGGCCAAAACAGGGGCCAAAAACACAAGGAAAAACCTCCAATGCATAACAGACGAACCACATGGCAAGTTAGTGCTGTGTTATATTTAAGTACATGTCCGTGTGTACAAAATTAAACGCTCTGTCCACTACAAGTCAGGTCAGAACCAAAACATCTTTGGCTGGCAGGTTTCCATGCCAACCCGTAAGATGTTAGCGACTTCACGTAAACTATTCTAGGACACGTATTTGTCGCTGTCGAGTAGCACGGAGACGTCTTCTACAGACATGGACACACTCTACTTCTCTTTACATTCCGTAACTGAACGTGACGTAATGAAGGTGTTGCTTAATTTTCACGATTTATATTAACGCGCTCGTTCGAATGCGTTATTGTTTCTATAGTAAAAACTTACACAAGAATTCGTATGGCAAATGAACACATAAGGTGATGTTTAGTTAACGGTTTTGGAAGGAGTCTCCAGCGTCAGTGATTTGTAACAGTCAGAGGTCAAGTTTTTCGATGCTGAAACATCTTTGGATGAAGGGATTTTCTTTTTCCCTGTTACATGCCAAGCTTCAAGTGAGAGAACAAAAGAGACGCCGGTGTGAGAATGAGCGTTTACAAGAACTACCTCGTCTCGCAGACACCCGACAGCATTAAACAGGACAATAAATGGATCAAATGTGCAATGTGTTATTCATAAATTAATAAACAGTGTAATCCCTGGCAAGTTGCTGTGGTGTAAGTGGAATAAAACACTACAAGACCCGCTGTTGTTGGAAAAAACCTTCGGGATCGCTTTGTATCAGGCTTTAGTCTTTGATTATTTTCCTACAACAGCACGTCCTATTATGTTTTATTCCTTACTTATTCTAGAAAATTAGTACAAGTTGCTCTGACGTAAACAAGACACAACATTGTCTAGAAAACTACATAAGTATAAAAGTAGAAACACAGCTATAGTTTACTCAGAGTGTTACTGGTGTTGAGTCACATTATGCCAGACTGCCCCCACTGTTTTTATTTTGATGTTGCACCGTACAGATGCTCAGTATTCATTTCTCAGCAATCGGCTTACCTTTCTGAACCCTTGCGCCTCATGGTTGTTAAAATCCCCATACAGAGAATGGTGACGTTTTCCGAGCATGCTGGCATTCCCGTTGGTTATGGTACTGCGGCCCAGGTTTGCCATGTTCACAGTGTCTGACGTTCCCTTCTCCTTTTCAGGCTTCTCTTGCTCGGGATGTTCTGGTCCAGCTGGAGGTTCAGGTTCACCCACACTGGAGGCAGTTATAGGGGAGAAGTGCTGCAAGGGTTCAGGGGGTTCCGGTCTGGTGCATAGGTCATGCATCGCTCCCTTTCACTGCACGCTGAGTAAAGCAGGGGGGTCAATACTGCCACAGAAGGAGCACATTAACTAGCAAGGCAACAGGAATGCAGTGTCGGAGTTTCATTCAAGGCTGAGATGATTACGACGGTCGATGCTGAGATACAGACTTAAGAAACATCAACCCGTTCTCATTTTTTTCCTTCAACGTAAGTCGACGACGCAGAACAGAACAACATGAAAAGCAATAGGGGTTCTTTTTAAAAAAACAAGTGACCCAACATAGGCTGACTGGAGTTTGACGTAAAAGGATCAGCTCATACGCGATGCACATGCACAGCTTATTAGTTAAAGACTAACCTCCAGGAGTCACGTAGAAAAGCAAAAATGCACAGTCACAGTATGCAAGCGGTCAAGCTGGTGCTTATTCATAGAAAAGCAAGAACTGTATCACATTGGAGTGCAATAGCTCTTCTCTTACACTGTAATGGTAAAATGTACAGGGCTTAGCAGTCAACTGTGCAGTATGTCCTTCAGAAACATAGAAACTCAGGTGGTGTTACGTTGCTTACTGGGGTTTATGTCCGCGTGAGACAATTTAGTCCAAGTCAGGATACGTGTGCGTTACTGAAAAAAAATTCGGTCCTAAGGATGCAGTTCTAAAGCTGTCTGAAACACCAACGACATCTCTGTGCGCTCCCATTAGATGATGGTTCCTGCTGCTTCACAGGATCTTCACAGGATCTGTCAAAACATGCAGAATGCCTATTTAAACAAATGCTTTCTAAATAAGCTTCTCTATATTCATGTACATTTGTACATTATGTATCCTTCCTCTCCTCCTCTCTCTCTCTCTCTCTCTCTCTCTTAAATGCTCCTCTTCTGGAATCATGCCACATCAGGAAGAATGGAGAATAAGACGGAGCAGTCCTCTGCTGCTTCACTGCTGCCTAATCCGTGCTCTCCGAGACTACATTATATCCGAGAGGATCACAAGAGGAAGAAAGCTCGGCTGAAACCTGGCTGAAAATGCCAGTGTGTGTTTGTGTATCTATATGATAAAGAGGGAGAATGGGGGTGGGATGGCTGCATTCAGCTCACCAATTGCAAGCAGGCAGGCTCTGCGTCAGAGCCAATCACAACTGCGGAGAGAGCTGGTTTCCATGGAGATGACGCTGGAATGATGTTGGTGCCTATTGATTGCTGAAGAGGCAGCACGGTGGGCTATGGGACAGGCACACACGAGTGGACACACACACATACACACACTCCACAGACATTACCGTTCAGAGACAATCTTGCCAATGACGTATGGAGACGTGATCGCTGAATATCGCCGCAGGAAATGGACATAACAGGAAATTACATCATGTCATCAACCCCCAACAGACACATTACATCGCTTCACCAGGTTGTATACACACAAATAGAACTGCCACACAAAATTCACAATAAAACACAGTTAAATAAACATGACAGACAAGTGTGTGTGTGTGTCAAATAAATGAAGTTTATTAGATCTCAAATGCTTCTCAAGGATTCAACCGAATCGCAGACACCATCCTGTTAATTACTTTCCCAAACACACTCCAAGAGTTTAATTTCAGAGATATTAACTCCGACTTGTGTTTATTTTTATCTCTAGTGAGCACTGTGTGAGAGCAGTCAGTGTAATATTATGGTTCATCACATAATCTTCTAGTACATGTTATGGCGATAAACTAAAACTAATTAATAAATAAATTAATATTACATATTTATCTGTCGAGAGGGTGTAACTCTTACGTCCAGGAGCTTTAAATGAGCTGTTAGGTAATACGTTACTCATATCAGGTCATAAACGTATCATCACTATGTACATTATTCTGCATTTTGGAACACATAATGGTTTATATCTGCAAAATAAACATAAAAACAATCGAAAAATGAGATCCAAGGTGAAAAACCAGACGGTGTGGTATTAAAAACAGATACTCGGCTGCATTCGTTACTAACTCTGACCGCTTCGATGAAATGAAATTAATCGATTTGTATACGCTGGCTTCTACATACACAAGAGTGACCTACTCAGCATTAAGTGTAACAAAATATGCTCAAGTGGTGGGCTTGCAAAGTGAATGAAATGCACAGAACAACTTTATCCAAGCGTTTGATTTGATTCAGTTGGGGTTTGAGTCAAAAGAACAGCTCCTGGTAGACCTTCATCCATCCACCCACTCTTCAGCGATCTATAGAAACGGTGGATGGAGGCCAATTTTCTTTAACCACACACCATGTACAGGCTAAAATAAAACAGAACCCTAGCAGTGGGGGGAAAAAACCCCCAAAAAAGTACACAGGACTGATCTGCAGTTGGACTGCTCATTTCCAATTATAATTATGATGATTCAGATCATAAATTCATTTTATCTGCTTTTCTATTACAGAAAGAAAGCAAGGTCTTCAATCAACATTGAACGGTTGCCTATGTATTGCTGCTCTTCTGCAGGAGATAGAAAATGAGATGCAGAAATCATGTTTATAGCATCGGCTGTGTCAGAAAGCAGCTTGAGCTGAGGTTAAGGCCATATCCTTCAACGTACTGAGTAATAGGACTGACCTGTAATGTGTTAGACTGGGGAACTAGAGGAGGGCTTAAGGACGAAGTCATTCCCGAGGATGAGGAGAAAGAACCTGAGATGTATATCACTTGGATGAGAGGAATTTTTGCATAGACATTTAAATTCATACTTATATAGAATTAAGGGCAGGCCACAATATTAATATGATTAGATTCAGGGGAGTTAGGTGAACTAAAAAGTATGAGAGGGCACGAAAGAAAAGTGAAGGACAGAGAAAATTAGATGTGTCTCAGACTACATGGACAGACAGTTTATTTCAGGCTTGTCACTACAGTCTGAGTGATACGCCTTTATACGATGAGCAAAACCACCAGAACTGGTGCAGCTCCAAATCTCAAAATATCGCTCCTGCCACTCTGCTTACTGAAAAGTTGGTGAATTTAGGTTCAGTGAGGCTTCGTGTGACTGATAACCTACTCCTTTTCTTTTGGAATCCCACATTCTTTGACTTGTACATCATTTTCTCAAATCCCAAATGTTGCTTCCCAGCTGTCAGTTAATTTTATCCTCAGCTACCTGGAGTCTCATCTATCAAGTGCCGTGAGCAGAACAAGTACTAAATTTGTGCATAAGAGCCACCTGTACGCACCAGAAAACGGGTGCTTATCGCACCTGCATACGCAGAGCTGTATGCAATGGCCATTGAAAATCCCACACATTCTAAATTGATGTGCTTGGACTTGGCCATTTGTATAAAGAAACGCCCTCAAATTGCCATATATATATATTTACGACTTCCCTTTAAAAAGTGGCCTTGTGATGCTGCTTGTTTCAGCTGACGTGGAATATACCAAAAGGTCTTAGAAGATTAACTTTTACTGACAATGAAGTAAAGATACAGTGCATCCGGAAAGTATTCACAGCTCTTCACTTTTCCCACATTTTGTTATGTTACAGCCTTATTCCAAAATGGATTAAATTCATTATTTTCCTCAAAATTCTACAAACAATACCCCATAATGACAACGTGAAAGAAGTTTGTTTGAAATTTCTGCAAATTTATTAAAAATAAAAAACAAAAAAAGCACATGTACATAAGTATTCACAGCCTTTACTCAATACTTTGTTGAAGCACCTTTTTCACCAATTACAGCCTCAAGTCTTTTTGAGTATGATGCTACAAGCTTGGCACAGCCATTTTCAGATCTCTCCAGAGATGTTCAATCGGGTTCAAGTCTGGGCTCTGGCTGGGCCACTCAAGGGCATTCACCGACTTGTCCTATAGCCACTCCCTTGTTATCTTGTCTGTGTGCTTAGGCTCGTTGTCCTGTTGGACGATGAACCTTCGCCCCAGTCTGAGGTCCAGAGCGCTCTGGAGCAGGTTTTCATGAAGGATGTCTCTGTACATTGCTGCATTCATCTTTCTCTCGATCCTGACTAGTCTCCCAGTTCCTGCTGCTGAAAAACATCCCCACAGCACGATACTGCCACCACCATGCTTCACTGTAGGGATGGTATTGGCCAGGTGATGAGTGGTGCCTGGTTTCCTCCAGACATGACGCTTGCCATTCAGGCCAAAGAGTTCAATCTTTGTCTTGGTCTGAGAATCCTTCAGGTGCCTTGTGGCAAACTCCAGGCGGGCTGTCATGTGCCTTTTACTGAGGAGTGGCTTCCGTCTGGCCACTCTACCATACAGGCCTGATTGCTGGAGTACTGCAGAGATTGTTGTTCTTCTGGAAGGTTCTTCTCTCTCCACAGAGACACGCTGGAGCTCTGTCAGAGTGACCATCGGGTTTTTGGTCACCTCCCTGACTAAGGCCCATCTCCACTGATCGCTCAGTTTGGCCGGGCGGCCAGCTCTAGGAAGTGTCCTGCTGGTTCCAGATTTCTTCCATTTACGGATGATGGAGGCCACTGTACTCATTGGGACCTTCAATGCTGCAGAAATGTTTCTGTACCCTTCCCCAGATCTGTGCCTTGATACAATCCTGTATCGGAGGTCTACAGACAATTCCTTGGACTTCATGGCTTGGTTTGTGCTCTGACATGCATTGTTAACTGTGGGACCGTATATAGACAGGTGTGTGCCTTTCCAAATCATGTTCAATCAACTGAATTTACCACAGGTGGACTCCAATCAAGTTGTAGAAACATCTCAAGGATGATCAGTGGAAACAGGATGCACCTGAGCTCAATTCTGAGTGTCATGGCAAAGGCCGTGAATACTTATGTAAATATGTTTTTTTTTTTTTTTTTTTCATTTTTAATAAATTTGCAAAGATTTCAAACAAACTTCTTTCACGTTGTCATTATGGGGTATTGTTTGTAGAATTTTGAGGAAAATAATGAATGTAATCCATTTTGGAATAAGGCTGTAACATAACAAAATGTGGGAAAAGTGAAGCGCTGTGAATACTTTCCGGATCCACTGTACTGTTGGACAAAGTAGAGGAAAGTAAAAAATGTTTATTTTAACTACTTCAGTAGTTTATCTAACCCTTTCATGCACAAATTACTAAAAAAAATATAGAAAGATTCTTTAGATGTTTTGTTTTACTTAAAATTGCATGTCATATGAATTTTGACTTTCTTTAAATATAACAAGTTATAAAGTTTATAACAAGGTTTGTCCATGTGTTGAAATATCATGAGTAAAAACAAGAGATAACACATTATACCTGAAAAAAAAAAAAAGTTTATAAATGTCAAACGTGTATAACGTATAACTTATATATATATATATATATATATATATAAATTACAATAATGTTCTCAGGATGAAATCTTATATTTTCTTTACCTTAAATTGACACTTCATAAATGTGGACAAATGCAGGAAATGGCTAATAAATAAATGATAATGACTTAAAATCTATATTTCAGGAATATGTGTGCTCATTCTATTTCCCCAGTTACATTTAGAGACTCAAAAAACATTTCTGCTTCTATTGTTGGAAATGTAATGTATTGCAGTGTGAGCGATATGAATAAAGCTAAGTCATGTCATTATTCAACTCGTAGTTGGTTGGGAAACACCAGTCTCCAATTACTCTTTGAAATGTACCCGTAGCTAAAAGCCCTAGAACAGAGATCAACTAAAAATGCAGTGGGCAAACAAAATTGACGGATGATCCACTCCTCAGTCTCAGCATAGAATTTCCACTGGTGCTAAAAACATATTCCTTCCCTCCGCAAAGCTCCATGTGCCAAATCTTCAAACAAAGTATAATCCCAATCAATCTCTAAATGTGCCTTTTATACTAATTTTACTTTACATTCTGTCTGTCATCTGTCTGCATCTTGTGAGCACTGAAATCAGTAATTACACTCTCAATTATGCTGATGTAATAGACAGTATGTGAAATAAAAGCTCTGCATAGTTAATTTACCAGTTATTACACTTTTCTACCATACGTTCATGCATATGCATGGTCAGGACTGTGTGGAAATATAGGCACGCCCTCACATATAAGCAAAACTCGATAAATCCCATTTAATCCATAGAAGCACGGTTTACACACTACACTATATGTAGGCATGTTTGATAAATGAGGTCCATGGTTTCCATATCCCATCCAATTTCCATCCAATCACTTAGGACAATGCTAACTTTTGCTTAACAGAGCAATTAAATCTCACAACCTAACAAGGTGCATGAATTTCCATCACTATACACAGTATTGTAATGGTTTAACGTGAAACATAGCTGGGAATTTTCTCATGTCCAAGCAAACTGTCTGATCGATGTTCTTTGCATTACGTCTCCAGCTCACATTCAGATTATACCTATCCCAGAAAACCGCCGGAACATTCATGTACTGGGTTGGTACGCAATGGTACACAATACTGGCAAGTCTGTGTTTTGACTGTATGAGGACTGAAATGGAAATTGAAACAGCGTGACATACTTCCAGGTGAAACATCATATTTGGGCTGGAAGGACCTTTGTTTTATTCATCAGAATTTGATTGGCTTATGAAAAGAGCATGTGCCAAAACAAACATGGAATCAGATCTAGATGTGAAACTGCAGGTACTGTAACAGGAAAGAGCCATGGCTGCCCGTACTCTGTTTGAGACCTCACCAATAACAAAGGTCTATTTGGAGCATTTTTAGGAGGAAATTTAGCATGAATAACTACTTACCCAGCCATAAGTATTGCTTATGTCCCCCTGTCTAAGGATATCCGAAGACATTCGAGTTGGTGAGTGGATTTGATACGTTCATGCATATGTGCATTATTTTAAGATGTTTAGCAATTAATAAACAACCCATGAATAGAAACGATTTAGAATTATTTGCATATAAGAAATATAGGAAATATATGTGCATACTCTAGATTGACATTTAGGATTGAAATATTATGCACATCTTTATAAATGAGGCCCACATTCTTACTCAGTACCTTTTCAGGAGATAAATAAACCATCACATGCCAAATTTCCTGAAAGAACTAGTCAGGAAGTAAGGTGAGGAATGTGACCTCCAAAGCATGAACAGAAATCAAACTATGAATCATAAATACTGCCTTGTTTTCAGTTTACCACTCATACCAAGCTTTCAGCAGCTCCGTTATATTTCTTTCCTTCAAGGACAGGAGCAATAAAAAAAGGACTAAAGACTGCGAAACAAAGGAAGACAGCAAACAGTGACTTGAATTAGACAGAAGCAGTTTTCTGCCAAAAGAAAAAGCCTGTATGATAAAAGAGAGAAGAATCTTTGACTGCCAAAAAAAGCAAGAAAAATACTAGGTTCAGAGGCATGCAATGCAAATTTCAGTGCACTTCAAAGAACCAGCTAATCTCATACATGCTCTGACATACAATTTTGGCAATATCATAGTAAGAACCCCCCCCCTCCCCCACCAGAAATGCTGTATTTTTTTCAAAGGCAATACACTAAACCCCTATTTAAAAGATTATGTGATTTTTCCCAAGGAGAAGCTGCAATAATGTAATTGTGGGCAAGCGCCATGTCTCCAAAAAGCAGGAAAGGAAAACATTCATCTTCAAGTAGTAGTTATAGTTTCTGCTTTTGTGCACAGAGAAAGGAGGAAACGATTTGTGAAATTGCTTCAAAATCCAGATCAAATTTGGGTTTAATCAATAATTGAACACTTCTTCAACCACTGCCTCATGCCAAGTTTTGGAGATGATAGAGGGAGGGGGCTCCCAGGCATGACCTAGTTATGCCACCATTCGCACCATCTCCCCAAAATAAAAAGACACTCCCAAGTCCTGACAAACCAAACACTAGAGGGATTGAGACTTCAAATGGATCCTGAATAATGCTTCCCAGTATGCAAAACACCTCGACAGACAAGACAACTACATCTGCCTGCCTCAATCTGACACAACTCAGACGGGAATTTGTGATGTGAGGTAAACAAAACAAGCTGAATGGAACTTTAAGGCAATTATAGTCAATCAAAAGAGAAAGGCGGGGAAAAAAGAGAACAACTTTTATACAGATTAACATTTTAGTTGCACACCTTCTTAATAGAATAATAGATTTGAGACAACAAAAACGCTATCAATAAAAACAAAAAAAGAGAGAGACTGCTGACACAAAGTTAGTCAAGATCCTTTACTATGCCATGCCAGTTTTGCAGTGTGTAATAAAAGTCTCCTCCATGATGAAACTCTTAAATCTGGATGGCTATAGATTAACATGGGATGATTTTTCTAACAGCTTTCTATGATGACATCATTGTATTAAGAATGTATGTACTGTATATGCGACAGAAAAGGGAGATCACTATTTCAGATCCCAACGATGCTACAGCTATTCACGGCCTGGGAGTCCAAGAGAGCAAAATTGGCTGTGCTCTCTTGGTCGAAGGGATGGTGTTATTCTTTCCCATGTCAATCAGAGAGACACTAATCAATCACAGACGCCTGTGAGCTCATGTATGCGGAAAAGGGCGGATATCAGTTTCCCATGAGTGTGTTCTGCTGCTTTGTAATGTAGCATGATCAGCAGTTTGCCATCGCATCTGTTTATGTGTCTCATGCTAACCTTTACTTTCCACAGTTGGTAACTGTAGGCTGATAGGGGAGAGCTAATTAGTGGGTGGGAACTTGCAAACAACCAAATTGAAGGGGGGGGGGGGTTCATATAACTAAAGTGTATGTGAAATGGCTCCATATTAATTTCTGTAGCTATTACTAGGATGGCTAATTTAATTACCTTTATTTTCTTTTTCCTTCTAATGTGCTTCCAGTAAAGCCCATTAAAACAACAACTACATTTTTTACAGACTACTACAGAACTATTGATTTTATAGAACAATGTCAAATCACCAGGTAGCCCCGGTAAGAAATTAAATTAGCCCAGATTCCCAAGTAAAATGAATCACATCCAAATAGAGCTAATGAGGACTAAACTGTGCACTTCGGTTTTCTAAACTGAAACACTGAAACACTGATCGCTCTTTCTTCCTTCTTTTCACTTTCTTTCTCGAACACGGGCAAAATGCCACACTGTATTTTCATCTCCTCCTGAGATCGTAGCATCAGAATGGTGCATTTTAACATCGCAGCTCAGCAGCAGGCCACATTTCAGTCAAGATTAAAGAGAACACATTAATACTCAATCCACACCAAGCTCCACATCCAAGCACATCACAAGAACTTTCATCACTGAACGTTCACATATTTTAAAAACCGTGTGATAAGCCAAACACACACTTGCATGCAAAGATGCATGCACATAAACTAAAAGCTGGAGCTGTCCTTCATTCACTGAAGGTGTGTAAAAAATGAAGTCTTAACTTAAAAACACAAACGTGACAAATCCATTTGACAGCACAGCTGCAGCACAAGTCTATGACGCCTCCATTACCCATTCTGACAGCTATACCAGATGCCACCTAACACACACACACACACACACACACACACACAAATAATACACTGACTACTGCTACATGACCATCAGTAATATATTAATGAGAGATTACTGGTTCACCCTCAAAAATCATATTTCATATATGAACTTGAGTAATGGATTAATCAAGCAGTCATATTTTAAACTAGGTAATAAATTAGTAACATACTACAACAAAACTCAGACATTTCAAATCAAATCATACCAAATCGCCCAGCCTTAAACTGATCATCTTTAGCCTGACACAAATTTTTAAAAGGGTCTGTGGGGTTATTTTATGTTATATTGTGAATCCATGCTGCTGTCACTTCCGGCATTGTAGCAGTATATATAAGTAAATCTAAGGATGCCAATACTTTCATTTTCTTGAAAACGGAGACGGTGTATTTCAGATCATGTTAAAGCACACACAAAAAAATACAAGCAGTCACTTCTTTCTGTGGCTGAATCTCAAATACCGTATTGAGAATATACTGTAGTGTACTATGAATGTAGACTCTACAACACCACTTAAGTTATACCATATGTAGAAGTGAGCATATATATTAAATATATGGAAGTCAATGAGGTCGTTGCCTAATCTGAAGAGATCAGGACAAATAACAAATGAACGTGAATCATTTAAAATGAGGATTTTTGCCTCCTTGTGATTTTCTGCTTGTAAGAGACTTTTTAAAATATAATTTTTTACTTCCCATGGTTTATACACTGATTTTTACAATTATGAAGATGTTTAATGTTGCATAATAAAAAATACTGTGATGTTTCTGTTATTAAACTAATTATGTTAAGTAAAGCAAAAATAACTTCATGCACATTAATGCACCGATTAACATTAGTTAACTCAATATACTAAGCACCCAATTACTCGTTTTAATGTGTTTTTGTTTATTTGACTACAAAATTGCTTAAAAAGCCCCTCATTAGTCTGTAGTGTGTTTTGTGATGTGAACTGCTTCAGGTTTTTTTTTTTTAACTCCTGTTATATTTCTTCACGTGCAATGAATAGCCTGAATATTGGGGTAGAATTCAGTTGCTTTATATCACTTTATCCCATAATACGGCCCAAAACAAATAATAATCAGATTACTAGTGTTGATGCAAAGGCACTGACTTTAATGGGTCATAATCATTATTATGTACGTACAACAATGGGTGAAGCAATCAGAGCTGATGTGTTAGACAATATGACTATTAATGAGCTGAAAACTTCATGTACTCTAGCCTTCTGTAACAACAGATACAGCCTGGTGCGATCCCATTGCCTTCTATAACAAAGCACTCACTCAGTACGTTTACATGGACAACATCCAGCCATCTTCTATAGCGCTTTATCCTTTTCAGGGTCACGGGGAAACCTGGAGCCTATCCCAGGGAGCATCGGGGCACAATCACATCACAGGGCACAATCACATACACATTCACACACTACGGACATGCCAATCAGCCAATCAGCCTATGTCTTTGGACTGGGGAGGAAACCGGAGTACCCAGAGGAAACCCCCGCAGCACAGGGAGAACATGCAAACTCCGCACACACGGGGCCACGGTGGTAATCGAACCCCCGACCCTGGAGCTTGAGGTGAACGTGCTTATCACTAAGCCACCGTGCGCCCCTACATGGACAACAATAATCCGATATTAACCCGATTAAGACGATACTCTGATTAAGTAAACACAAGTCGAATTAAGACATGTAGAGTATTCCTGTTTTAGTCGCATTATCGATGTGCATTACAGACATGTACACACCTTAATCACAATATTGTCTTATTCAGAATAAGGTCAATAATTAGATTATTGCTGCCCATGTAATCATCACAAGTCTCACATCATTAGCGGTCTATAAACCAAAACATTTCTACATTATTTTCAGCATAAAGCACCATTTTTCACCAGTTCTCTCTCTGAAATCATTTAAAATGTCTGTTGTTGTGTCTTCATTAAAACGGTGATGAAAAACTCAATCCATCAATGGCACAAGGGCCAGAAAAGCTTGAGGGTAGAAACAAGAGATGACCTGCTACATAATTGCTACTGAATTAAGTTTTCTTTCCTACTATGGGATTAATACCAGGTGCTTGAGGAGGTTTTCTGAGTTTTGGCCAATAAAACAACAATACTTTCACTAGCCTGTAAAGCCTATTTACATCCTAGCCATTATAAAGACTTATTTTAACTGGAACTGCCCTACTTACAAGTAACAATAGCGCCTGGTGAAAGAGAGCTGTGTCTAGGAAATAATTCCTCCATATTCAGAGAGTCATTGTTAAAGTATGATTTATTCACTTTTCCTTCTTTTTTTTCTTCTTTTTTCTTTTTAATTCTGGTGAATCTTAATTCCTACGTCTTGTTGCTATTCAAAAATATCTATTTTTATATGAACAAAATCTGAATAACAAACCAATAGCAAAAACATTACAGCTTATTCTTTTTAGGATTAACAGTGAAAACACTGGAGTTTAACCTTATTATATTATGTATAGTTGGCGTCTCTAAAAATTCTCTTTGAAAACAATAGTAAAATTTAAAATTGATTAAAATGGCCTGTTTGCAGATTACAGACCAGCGGAAGTGTGTTTGAGCTCACATATTGGTTTTAACAATAGTTTTACAATTGTGTCTTTCCTCTCAATTTTCTGTCAGCTTACCTTATGTTAGCTATCTAACTAGCATTAGCAGCGAAGGAGTGAAATATTGCAGTGAAATATTTATTATACGGCTTAAAAATCCTGTCAGAAATCTTGTCAGGTTAGCTCATGTTAGCTAGCTGGCTAGCTTTAGGAGTGAAGATTAGGAATTATGAGTGTTATTTTAAAATCCTGTCAGAAAATTTGTCAGGTTAGCTCATGTTAGCTAGCTGATTAGTGTTAGCAGTGAAATGGTCTAAAATCCTATCATAAATCATGCCATGTTAGCTCATGTTAGTTAGATGACTATTCATGTGCAGACAACTTTCTTTGCTGAGACAGAAGTGCCTGGTATAGTTAATTATTCCTATATACGGCTTTGACTAGAAGTCATAATTTTACCTAAAATAAACCCAGATACACATTATTTTCTATTCCATTTTACATATCTCTTATTTGAATACCTGATGTGTGAATGAATACTTGGTGGAGTTTGGTTATGAGGAACTTTCCATCAGTACTTGGTGCTTACAAACCACCAATTTTTCTCTCTCCTAAATTCCACAGTGAAACTATACTTTCAATAGTGTATTACTGTATATGTCAATAAAAAAGCCAAGAGAAACTGGTCTTTGATGATGCTAACAATATCCACCATCTTTTAAAGGGCTACACTATGGACCAGAGGTACATGTGTTTTTCAAAGCACCAAATTTATGGCTTGGGACTGAACTAGCGACACAGGGGTGCAGTCTGCCGTCTTTTCCAGAACAATGACATGGCTTGTTATTCCTTGGCCCGTATGCTCTGGCAGTGATGAATTATTCAACAATACGAGCAAAGAGGTAGAACAGCACCAACACACGAATGCTCTGGACTCCACATACATATGTCTAGGGTAACTGATTAAAATATCTAAGGACCTCTTCTTTAGAGGTTGATGATCTCCTTTAGATCAAGCGCACATCCCCACATCCCTTTCCTCCATTGATTTTCAGCTGTTTTTATTATAATATCAGAAGCACTCCAACATATATCTTAATTTTTGGGCTGCATGGTGCTATTTTGCGCTACAATGACAACTAGGTGATGGAGCGGAGACATCTATTCAAGTTGATGTGGTCAGCAAGTGGAAACTCAGCAGGTCAAACTAGAGCTACGGAAGGCATTTCTGTTTTTGGGTACAGAAACTCAAGGTAACAGAGTGCACTGGGAATACATGAAGTCTCTTTCTTCACTAAGCTAAAAATACCTACCAGCTGCCATTACAAAATGTTCTTTGATTAATCCCCGAAAATGGGATATGGGTGTTATTGCTACCACGTTCTGGCTCCATGCTTTGTTTCCACTGTGGGTTTTTTTTAAAGTTTAATTGGAAATGGAATCTACCGATGCACCAGTCTATCAGGTTTCATGAACAGCACAAAAACTCCCCACACACAGCATCTCACAGCAAGACACGCTCTTGTTGCTAAGTAACCAGCCTTTCAAAAAAAAAAAAAAGAAGAACCAGGCAGAATACCAGAACTTACCATGTCTTCCATGTTGTCCTCTGAACATCTGGAAGGAGACAACTTTTCCAGAGATGGATCAGAACTCTGGAGTGCCCAACCCACATCAGGTAAAGTCTCAGAAAAATCCCCCTTGTTGCTCTTTTCTTCCACTGGCGAAGAACCGAGGGGGCTTTTCCCAGAATCCTCCTTTTCAGATGAGCTTTCCAACCCCTGTTTGCTCTTTTTCATAGGTGGACGGTTCTGAGAATCTGAGTAGTAATGTGTTACGAATTGCTTTCTCTCCTTGAAGGACTCAGGGATATCCTGGCTCTTAGAGTTCTTTGACCTCCACTTAGCCGGCCCTTTTGTAATTTTGTCCTTCTTGTCTTCTACTAAAGGATGCCCATGTACTTCTAGCAAGTGGCACAGGAAGTAGCTCTTCTCCACCTCCACTTCCTCCAAGAGGCGCTGCAGAAGCCCGGCCTGCTCCTTGTCTGCCTCCCCATGGAGAGTCTTCAGCAGCTCCTCCAGTTTACGGTATGTTGCCCCATTGCCTTTACACCCCGAGTCAATTCCTGCCCACTTCTTGCCTGCTTTCGTTGTCCTGCCTGGTCTTATGATGCCATCAATCTCGTCGGCCAGCCTTTGGCGCAGTTCACCAGCTTGCTTGAGGTTATCGTGGTCAAGGTGCTGGTGCTCCAACCAGGTCCAGGGCAGCTCCAGGGCCTTTTCCTTCTCACATCCAGGACCAAGAACAGGTTGGGATGGGGTTTCAAGCCTGCTGTGGCAAGGCGAGACTTTCTTGGACTCCTTTTTCGAAAGTGAAGGACTCCTTGATTTTTTGAAGAAGAGATATTGGTGGTTACTGTCAGCTTCATCCTTGCCCATAGTGATATGATGTTATTTTTATGGAGGTAGAAGAGACGGAGAGAAAAAAAGGCCTGGTCAGGCCCGGGTAGAAGGCATGCGCTAGGGAAGGATGAATGGTGAAGACATGCAACGGTGAAGAAATGCATTCATGCAGGATATCGGCATTCACAAGCATGCATTGAAAAATCTACTCCGAACGGCCACTGAAATGAGGAAAGATGAGCACAGGTGAGAATGCCATGCAGAAATGAAGTTGATTAAATGAATTGAGACAATACAATCAGGAGGTCAACTGAGGTTTTACAGAGAATGTCAGAGTATTTTCAGTGAGTAAAAGTGACTAACCACACTTCCTGTAACTGAAAAAGTCATTACTGAAAAGAGGCCAGGAAGCTGTTTCCATTCTTTCTGCTTTAGCAAGCAGTAATGTTCACACTAATGGTCTCAGTTAGACTCTGTAACTGGGACCAACACCCAGCATGCAGTGATTATCAGTACTTTTATTAAACTGACAAACTATCCAACAAATCACTGCGTTTTAAAGCATCCCTGAACATGGAATTCAAATGTTTATTCAAATGATTACTTGTTATTTTAATGTCCACGAAACTACTAAACTACAACTTTTACCCTCATTAATAACATCAGGACCTATGTATATATATGAATGATTTTTGTTCTGTGATAACAAATTGGACCAAAACATGAAACTATACATCCGAGACGAGTTAAAACTTTAAAAATGTGTCTCTGAATTCAGGTTTCATTATTATTAGTCTATTCTATCACCAAAATGTGAATTTTACATCAGATTTGAACTTGATCCTGAATTAAATCACTGAAGTAGATTTAATTAAATTAGTCATAAAAAGCAGAACTTTTCAGATGTAAACAACTCATTCAGTTGCCTCTGTCATACCCTCTAATCTGCTATTCAGCCCGTTATACGGCAGATCAAACGTTTATTTCTCCTACCCGTATTCAGACAAGCCCCGCCTCCTATTTGCTGATTGGCTAGAATTAACACATTGTCCAATAGACGATCTGCTTGGGAGGATGAACTCGGAGTCAAACCTACACCCGAAGCGGGATTTGTTGGAATTGTCAGGATATAGTCGGAATACGGGTAGGACAAAAACAACGTTGAGGTTTCCGCGACTCTTTAAATGTACAACGCCAGAGTTCAGGCGCAGCCTGTGTACAGTTTAGTAGTTATCATCATTCAGGTACATGCCTTCTTTTTAGTTAGTAGTTTTCGAAGGTGGTGTTTGTTGTGTTTTAATGCATTTCCAGCTAAAAGATGAGCACCGAACAAACGCTTACCTCTGACACAAAAGTCCAGCAGCTCCTTAAATTATTCCCCGGGGTTTAACTGGCCGCAGATTAAGGGTTTATATCAATGCACACAAACCCGGATAAGACGTACAGAGACGAAGCAGCGTCGTGTTTGTGTGTATTTTGTTTTCCTTGCACAATCCCGGACTGAATCCACAGGAGCACCAGTTGCTTCCAGCTCAAGCCAAACGTCCGGCTCCTGAAAAACCCTCAACCTGAAAGCGGCTCGTTACCGAGCAGAGGAGAGCAGAGGGGCATTAATGAGACTACAGTGACATCTAGTGGTGATAGCCAGGTACTGCATAGCGCACACGCCGCATTATTCTTTCATTAATTTATCCGGGAGTAGTTTTATTTTAGAGCGATAAGTTGTGTAAATAGTAAATAGACTCTGGGAGCACTTCAGAAAAGTGGTATTATATGTAGGTAAGTAAATTAGTAAATAAGTAGGTAGGTAAGTAACTAATTAAATGGGTAAGTAAGTAGGTGGGCAAGTAACTGAGTAAGTAAGCAGTTGGGTAAGTAGGTGGATAGATAGAAAAATAAGTAAAAAGGTAAGCAAGCAAGTAAGTAAGTACATAAATAGGTAAGTAAATGAGTAGGTACAGTGCTGTGAAAAAGTGTTTACAACAGCAAAGGACCCTTCAGGCCTCTCTTGCATCAATAAAGGACTGCCCGTGACTCCACTATCAGAAAGACACTGGGCAAAAATGGCATCCATGGAAGAGTGGTGAGGTGAAAACCGCTGCTAACCCAGAACAACATTAAGGCTCATCTGAATTTTGCCAAAAGATCCTTAAACCTTTTGGGAGAATGTTTTGTAGACTGATGAGTCGAAAATGGAACTGTTTGGAAGCCAGGTGCCCTGTTTCATCTGGCGTAAACCAAACACAGAATTCCATAAAAAGATCATCATAGCCACGGTCAAGCATGGTGGTGGAAGTATGATGGTGTGGGGATGCTTTGCTGCTTCAGGGCCTGGGCAACTTGTAGTAATTGAGGGAGAAATGAATTCTGCTCTCTACCAGAAAATCTACTGGATTATGCAGCAAGACAATGATCCAAAGTATAGGAGTAAGTCCTAGTACTGGAAGGAAGTGAAAGACTGATCTCCAGTTATTGGAAGTGTTTGGTTGCGGTTATTGATGCTAAAGGTGGCACAACCAGAGTTTAGGTTTGTGGTGGTTTTTTTTGTTTTTTTTTGGTGGGGGGGGGGGGGTAGGTTTTCACATTGTTGATAGGTGTTGGATAACTTTTTTTGCTTCAGTAAAATAAAAAAATAAGTAAATGCTGTATTGTGTGTTTACTCAGGTTGCCGTTTTTAGATCTAAACTATATAGTATGAGATATACACAAAAACAAAAGAAATCAGGCAAATATGTTTTCACAGCACTGTAATTAGGTAGATAAGTAAGCAAATATGTAGATAGCTAAGTAAGTAAGTAGGTAGGTACATAATTATGCTAGCAAACAATCAAACAAACAAACAAATAAATGGGATTGTGGTTTCAAACCACAGAGATTTTAAGTAATAGTTACTTCATTAAATTGCTTGAAATGGAAATGCCCTACAACTTTAGCTTGAATCTGTCATCATAAGACTGTCATAACCACGTCATACGTATCTTATGAGCAATCCAGTGTGTAAGTTTATTATACTAGGAAACATATTCTCGGAGCACATGCAGACCTGCAATATTGTTGACAGTATTACAAACTAGTGGTGAAATAGTAAGTGAGTAAGAAAGCAAATATATTATTTTCTGTAGCTATCAAAAATTGCCATGTGACAGACTGTCATGACATCAAACATTATGACGGCAACAGTTATTGGTAATGGAATCGTGACATATCATGAGCTTGAAAAGTCAGGGTAACTCATGACACATTTATGACATGATGTCACATGATACAAGTCAAATGTTAAACTTTATAGTTCAGTCTTTGAGAAGAATTAGGAATACAATCACTTCACTCTTAATCCTAGTGAAATCCTTTTAGCATGTAAGTGTGAAAACAGAATTCTCAGCAATTAAATTAGTTTGAATAAGGAATATTTAATAATAAAGGAATGTATAAACTTTAAATGCACTCTTTCTTCATAACTTATAGCCCAGGCTATAAGGATGGCTAAAAAAATATAAGATAAGATAAACTTTATTGATCCCACACTGGGGAAATTCCCTCGTTACAGCAGCTTAATTACACAAGAAACAGCTAGGAAAGAATCGACATTAAATAGGAATAGAATTGAAAAAATGTCTAAAAAATATATTTACAATAGGAATAGAAAAATAAGAATAATAGTAGTAAAATCTAATAATAATGGTAATATGTACACTATGAACATCTCAATGTATGTACAGATTAATAAAATATGAATATATACAGATGAGTAACACCTTGTTTATATTCATAAATGGATAAAAGGACACAAGAATCATGTCTGAAGTGTTACTTCCAAACTATTTTCACTGTTTTCTACACTGACCTTTTTAACTGAATGTTGCAATTCCATTTTTGCACTCCATTCTGGATTATGTCCTACATACAACTGCCCTCTCGGCAATACACATATTACCGAATTCAGTAGGGAACACTAGTCTCACGTGAGGAAAACTTTTTGCGTCATAGGTGCCCCAGATTCTCCTGGGATGGATTTGTCGAGAGACATTGAGAGACATAAATCAGTTGACTGAGGTGTTGCATTTACACTGGCTTCAAGGATGTGGCACCTATTCTGAGCTAAGCTAGAAGAAGAAATGTACATAATAATAGGATGCTTAGAATGAGAGAATTCTTCTGGCTGAATGATTCAGGCTGGCAGCTTGCCCATTTTCATCCATTCTACATTACATTTACATTTATTCACTTAGCAGACGCTTTTATCCAAAGCGACTTACAAATGAGAAAGATACAAGCATTGTAATTAATAAGAAAAATAAAAACATAAAAGTAGTTTAAAGTTGTCTGATTTTTTCTTCTTCTTGGGTTTAACCAAACGTAAGCATGTCTAAAGGATTATTCCATCAACAAATGGAACCATTTGTACCTGTAAGAGAGAGAAGATAAAACCCAGGGGCTTCTAACATTTTTTATTCTAACAAAGTTTATTCATTAATCTATGCATGAAAAAGCAAAACAACATCCCATTTATGTTTTCTCACAGGTTTTATAATGCATTTACTTCACACTATATCTTGCTGTAGTACCACAAAGTGCAGTTTTGAATCAATACTTATAAAAAAAAAAAAAAGAAAGATAAATGAATTAAAGTAGAAATATCTGATAATAAATCCTACTTCAACTTAAAGCTTGGCGTTACACAAAATATAATATAGAATAACTTTGCAAAGAACAACAAGTCGGTTGTTTAATATAGTTACAATACATTCTATATAGAGACTTGTATGGTGAATGCTCCACATAATCTAAGCCTAATAATGAAGTGGTTAGCATGTTTGTCTCACTCCTTCGGGGATAGGGGCTTGAATCCCGCCTCTGCCCTGTGTGTGCGGAGCCTGCATGCACTCCCTGTGCTTCAGGGGTTTCCTCCAGGTACCCTGGTTTCCTCCTTCTGTCCAAAGACATGCGTTGTAGGTTAATTGGCATTTCCAAATGGTCTGTAGTGTGTGATTGTGCCCTGCGATGGGTTGGCACACCGTCCAGGGTGTCCCTTGCCCTTTATTCTGTTTTTTTTGTTTGTTTTTGTTTTTTAATAACAAACTGCATTTTTTAAATTAACTTTGAGACAGAGAGAAGAAGAGAGACTGGAGCTACTATCATGTAAGAAATAACAGGAACTAACATGTTACATGGACGTGCAGCAACTTTAAATGTAATCATGAAGTGTAAAGTACATTTTAATACATGTTCTTTAATAATAAATAATAATTGTAATTGTTGGTAAATAGCTGTGGTAAAAATTGTATTCCTTACTTACAGTATACAATATAATTATGTGTTTTGTCTGCCTTTATTCAGAAAAAGATTGCAGTGACCCAAAGGTGTCCCAACACAGTCTTTGTAAGAAAAGCAAAAATGTTTAACATTCCTGTTAACAAATAATTTGAGTAAAAATATGAGATTACCAGGAAATACAGGCTCGTTTGTTATAGTTCATATTGTTTATTGTGTAAAACTGAACTACAATAGTGCGTTTATCAATTTTACCTTTTTAAATCTTAACTAATTAAAAAAAGGTGTCCTCTGGATGGAATGTTTGTCTGGTGTATATATACTGGTACTGCGTCTGAAATAAAAAATAAAAGTATATTGAAAAAGTAAAGCTAAAACATATTGTATTTTCTGTGTTATGCATAAAAAGGAGTTCTATGGATCACCTTCTATACTGACTAGGGAGATGTTTTTAATGGAGATATCTTTGTCTCTAATTCTGTTTTTGTTCAGCTCCGTAATTTATAACTGGACATAAATGCATCACTTGTCAGTGCAGAATGGCTTTCTCTCAGAGTAAAAAGGGACTGTCAGAAAAAAAAAAAAAAGCAGGATTTTACAAATAAAAACTGTGTCACTTTCAAGCAGATGCTACCAAAACCCATTTAATCAAGTCATAACCCACTTCTGATAGAGACGTAGAGGAGAGTGTCTCTGGAGAGATAGATATCGGACAGGGACAATGGTGACTGCTATATTGATCTCTCTGAGAGCATGTTACATAAAGCCTCGACCATTTTGTCAAGTGCTAGCGTGCAAACACTCTACATTTAGTGCTGACCTTAACTACTATAAGTATCAGTAGTAGAATATAAGAAGGGGAGTGAAAGTTTTGAAGGAAGAGGAAAGCTTTCATGTTTGAAGGAGATGAAGGTGAAGTCTTGGAAAGATTGAGGTAGGACGTTTAAAACTTGTAAGGCCATCATACTGATTTACTTCCTCGAGTACAGTGGGCAATTCAGTGCTCTATTCCTAATGATGTAATTACCTCATTAGTTATCACTGACTGTATTACACCATCTGGTGTCACACAGAGGAGGACAGAGTGTTTCAGGGTTGAGGGTCAGAACTTGGGAACAGCGAAGACACCAGTATGAGTAATACTTAGTGTCTATGAGGTTACTAGAAAATACATGATAGTTCTTCATAGTTCATATTGTTTACTTTGTACAACTGAACTACACTGGTGTGTTTAAGAACTGTATATAACAATTGTACCTTACATATAGAGGTTTAATGATAGCGAATCTCTTCTAGTTTTATACTGATGGTAGGTATGTCACATAATTAAAATACTGAATTGTAACAAATCACATTTCTTTGTATAGCTACTAGGCATCTTTATTACAATTAACAAAACACTTTGTCAGCAAACATTGTTAGAGGAAAGGTTAGTATATCCCAGATTTGTGGAAATTTCTCTTGAAGGGTACAAATAATTCTGGATTTGATTTTTTGGATCCAGATTTTAAAGAATTTAGCTCACAGGAACGGAAATAGGAACCACATGAAGATGGACTTTAAACGAAAGTAACAGTAAATTATAAATAATGCAGTACCTGGTGCATTTGGCGACTAGCACCTCCTATTCAGTCCCTCCAGGATTATGCGATTTTGTGAGGGCAGAAATTAACGCGAATCAAGCAAATTCCGCACTATTCAGAGGAACTTGCGATTTTTCTAAATTACCGCAGATTTTCTGCAGATTTGGGCCAGGACATGTCATGTGACATCACAACGCGCATTCAGCCAAAGCCCTCTTCAATTCACGTGTGTCAAACATGAATACATTCAAAAAGTCTCATTTACCGACAAACTTCATTGCGAAAGATCGTGCAAAACAATTTCATGCACCTGCAATTTCGGCAGTTCAAGTAGTTTTCCGCTGCAAAGCACCAAAACGCCACAAGGTGCACTGCAAATTTTTCAAAAAGACGTAGCGAAATTGAGCGTTTTTTGGCTGCAACAATCACAAAAAAACTCAGTGAAATCCCGTTTATGCGACACACAAAACGCTGCGTAGTGCACGTTCACAAAAGATAAACTAGAGGCAGCGTGTTGCCTTTTAATGTGAATAGGAGTTGCAAATTGCCTTGGTAATCAATATGCCATTGTTTCCTCCTGGATCCCTCTTGCTCCTTCCTGGTTCCTGATGACCTCCTTTTGCTAGCAATTATACTACGAAGCCCAGGGGTTTAAAAGGGTTTCTGTCAGTGCTCATGTTACTCTAAGCATATGATGAATGCTCCTTCCTTACTTCGATACTTCAATAACAGGAACACTGATATCAACAACATACAAGATTTATATATTAACTTTCTCTGTGGCAAATTTGACCCAAAGACTTAATTCTGCAAGGGCTCCTAGATACGGAATGGACTACTAAGTTAGATTTCACTCACACTGATGATGTGGTGTCAGACTGTGACTGCCAGGCTAAAGTACATACTATGTACGGGCAGTAGATTTTCTTCCTGTTGGTCCAGTCCTTAGCAACTGCACCTGTCCTCTCCAGTCCCTCAACCTACATTCCTAACAAACCCTGTCCTTCAGTAAGTGTTTGTGCCTAAACGTATGTCTAATCTCAACCAAAAATGATTTTCTTTCTTATTCAGGACAAAGCACTGTATCATCTTCCTAATTTCTGTGTCACCACACAATTAGATGTGATGTCAATTTTCTCATTCTTTTTGTTCGTTCTATCATTTCTTGGATCAGTCCTTTTTATGTAACTCACTTTCAGCCAACTAGAACCTCTAACAAACAGCGAGTGTGAGAAAGAAGCAAGAAGAGAAAGTGGAACAGAGAAAGAAAAAGCTCCAATCATCCTTCTCTCTCCAGACTGCTGGAATTATGGGAGAAAAGGGCTGAGATGGATGGACAGAAAGGTGCCACAATTTGTAGCATGCACATGGATGATCCAGAAATTGTAAATTTTTTTGATCACAAAAGTAGACATCTACTTTGCAGTTGTGGTTGTTATAATAACAGTCAAATGTAGGAGAGCTGATCTTGACTTTGTCAGCTGTCAAACCATATGCCGTTATCTAAGTTCCTCATAGTCTTTAAGATTCTAAAAAATGTTGTACCTCAACAGCTAAGCTGATACATGCATAGGAAGCGTATGCATGAAAACTTTCAGTCGATACGGAATGTGTACTGGTTAAGGTAGTAAATCACCTATTACTGGCCTCTGATCAGGGTCGTGTCTACTTGTTTGTATTACTTGTGCTTAGTGCTGCTTCAATAATCATTTAAACAGACATTTTTTTTATTGGGCTTAAAGTAATGGTTCTTTCCTGGCTCTGGTCTTATCTGACCATCATTTATTGGTTTGTAAATGTTTATGGAGGCTTCTCTATCTGTACAAAATAAATATTTAGTGTTCCACAAGGCTTTGTTCTAGGGCCACTGGTTTTTCTTTTCTTATATGCTCTAGGTACAGTTATTCATAAACATGGCTTTGGCTTCAGTTCAACATTGAGAGATTCAAGAAAGGTGTGTAGCTATTTCAGTGTTTGATGGCTTGCATGTGAAGCCAAGAGAGAGTTGCAGTAGTCTAATCTTAAGATGACACGGGCAAGTCCCTGAGTGGCCTCCAGAGAAAAGACCAAATTCCTCTTTGGTGCTGTAAAGAAGAAAGCTACATGTCTTAGTCTGGTTAGCAATTAAAAAAGGTCTTGCAGGGATGAATTTCTAGGGAAGAACAGTGTGTTTCACATTCAATTCAATTCAATTTTATTTATTTGTATAGCAGTTTTAACAATGGACATTGTCTCAAAGCAGCTTTACAGAAATATATAAACACCAGATGCAGATTTTAAGTGTGTGAATTTATCCCTAATGAGCGAGCCGGTTGCGACGGTGGTGAGGAGAAACTCCCTAAGATGATATGAGGAAGAAACCTTGGGTGTAAATATGTGATGAGATCTTTTCCTGTGACACACTGAAGAAATGACACTGTGCTACAATGTAAAGTAGTGAGTGTACAGCTTGTGTAACAGTGTAAATTTGCCGTCCCCTCAAAATAACTCAACACACAGACATTAATGACACAAAGTGTCATTTCTTCAGTGTCGTGACAGGAAAAGAGATCATCAGATATTTACTAAAATGTGAGGGGTGCACTCACTTTGGTGAGATACTGTATATATATATATATATGTGTGTGTGTATATTATATATATATATAATTTCATTAATAGGACATCTATTTAAAAAAAAAAAAAACATTCAATCCAGTACGGGTCATTTTGACCCCCTTTATGCATTCGTGAAGGGTTTTTTTGGTTCATGCATTGTAAGGTTAAATATCAGAAATCTAAGAGGTGTGCGTTATAGCTGACATCTAGATGAACACTGTACACTTGGTTGTGTGACTGTAAGTCATTCCCTTCAAATGCTGTTGAAGTTAGAACCGTGTTTAACAATGTCGTGTGTAACTTTACAAACGGTCCCTTAATTTCCGCGAATATCGAATGTCGAACGTCACACCGACTGCAGCTCAGCACGTCACACTTTTTTAAAATTAAATAATATAAACATCGCGAGATTACCAAAAAAAAAAGTGCACTTATTTGAGAAAGCTATGGGCTTGATGAGTTTAGATGGCTGGTATTTGAGAAAGCTATGGGCTTGATGAGTTTAGATGGCTGGTACACAAAATAAAACATGATGTATAAAAGGAATATTTTGATGTTTCAGGCCAGTAGGCGAAATGTGGCGCATTGCATCGCCATGGCAACACGCAACGCTCTCGCGCCAGCGTCGCCTCTGCGCATGCGCACTGCCCCGGCACTGCAGAAACGTCATCACGATCGTCGTTATCTTGACCGTTATATCTGCTCCTGAATACCGAGAACGCAGAGTTCACGATGAAGTGGTATTACAGCAGGAGAACCCGGTCATTAGGCATTATGTAAACTTTAGGTATTAATGACATGTGTTTGTGTGACGACTGAACGTGTTCTAAATTCTCATATGATACGCGCTGCAGGCTGGAGAGATGGATGACCCGTGCAAGGAGGGCAAACTCCTCTCTTATCTTTTTTACCAAGCTGTGCGGGACCATAAACCCGTGTGTATGTTGGAGGACATCCGCAAAATGGAGATATTTCACTGGGAAGAAGACACCCAGCTACGGACATAGTGTCCTTCCGAAGCACTTCTGTATGCCATCGAGCACGACCACAGAGCTTATGCACGATATCTGCTGAATCAGTTCCCAGACAGCGCTCTAGCCAGGCCAGGGGAGTATTTCTGCTGCTCTTCATCAACTGCTCCACACCTGGCCATGGCTGTCCGCTATGACAGGATGGACATCATGGCTCTCATTCTTCAGGTGACACATAGAATGCCCACTCTGCGCTCATACATGAACCGAGGTGGATGTGGCCAAATGGAGGACTGCAAAACTCCACTTCCTCTAGCATGTGAGCTATCACGCTCAGACGCCGTCATGATGTTATTGGGAAATGGGGCTTCACCGCAAGCTGAGGACCACAAGGGTATGACACCGCTGGATCTCATCCTTGAGCAGCTTTGGACCTCCAAAGTGAACACAGGTGCCAGGAAGCTGTGCCTTGAGAACCTGCTCATGTTCATGCCTGAGGTGCGGTTCAAAATGAAGAGCTCACTAGAAAAGGATCCACAGTGCTGGTCTAAAATTCTGGGAGAGGAACAGTTTAACTACCTCGTCGGGAGGATTCCAGGAAGGCTCTTTCTCATAGCTATGCAAACAATCCTGTCTCAGCTGCCACCAGAAGAATTTCCAAAAAGTCTGGACAAACTACCCATTCCCACTTCTCTGAAGCCCCTAACTCAGCCCTTAATGCAGTCCTAACAGTGACCTGACAGTCCCAATGAAACATACCGGGAAACTGCTTGGAGTCCGTTTTGTTTTGTTTCTAATTTATATCAATATATCTTTTAGGCATCCGAAAAGAAGTCAGTGTGTATCTCCATTTCTCGATCTGTTATCTGTAGTGTTCTTTGCTTCTCAGTATGTCTGTAAGCTTGCAGAGTTGACAGAGAGTGCTTGAGAGATTGAAAGAGACATCTCTCTTGTTGCAAATCCAAATCTTTTACAGGAAGCAAAAGCAAAAGAGAACAAATGGCAGTTGTATTGTAACTGCCTTTGACAATTTGACAATATTGCATGGTATTGGCCGGGAAACCCCCAGAATAGAAATGAGTAGATGAGAAAAGAGAAATGAGGGCTGACTGAAAATAAATAAAGGAATCAATAAATGTGTGAATTACATTTTTCGAGGCCACAGCTTTTGGCATCACTGTATTATTCAATATATTATTCTGTCAAGGATGGTGGATATAATAAGAATTGGAAATGACTTGAATATGGCTAAAAGACGCTAACGTGCATATCCATACACTAGGGCTGGACGATATGGCCAAAATGTATATCATGATATATTTCTTAATTTCAGTCGATACGATATAATTCCGATATCGATATGAACAATATCTCCCTGAGATGATATGAGGAAGAAACCTTGAGAGGAACCAGACTCAGAAGGGAACCCGTCCTCATCTGGGTAACAACGGATAGTGTGAAAGTAAAGGAAAGTTCATTACGGTTTTTATATAAAGTCTGTTTGTTGAACTAGTTCACTGTTCACTATAGGAGACCTATAGGAGATGCATAAGGCAATGGAAGAATTGTCCTTTTGTGGTAATGCTTCTAGCTTTTCTCCTACAGGGCGTTCTTCATGAAGTGGAGATGGATGACTTCGTCTACAAATATTGCAAGTAGCCCTCTTTCTGCAATTTTTTTGCAACATGTCCGACTCTGAGGCACCCAAAGCACATATTGTTGCTAATGACAAATTTTTTCTTTTCCTCTAGAGGCATCGCTGCAAACCTTTCACATTTATAAATAAAGTGATTTTGTTGACAGCACACACAATCTATTTGTCTTTTGGTTTGAGTGGCAGGAGAGTTGGTTGTATTACTTCCTGATGCACTTGAGTCCTTTGAAGTGAAGCTTGATCTTTGAAACACCTTTGTTGACGTTGCTAGAGTGCTGGCTTTGAGACGCTTCTGTTCCTTTCCATTTTTCTCATCTGCTTGTTTTAATGCAAAAAGAGAAGAAACTGGATTGCAAGCAACACGTGCCTCTTCGGCTACAAAGTCTGAGAACTCCTTAAAGGCAGGATATGGCTTCCCTTCATCTAGTGCTTTAGTGACGTACCGGTTCCAGCGGGTTGTTGCCCAGTCAGGAAGTTTTTGTAACAACTTTTGATTTTCTTGACAATCATCTAAAACCTTTAGACCATGAACGTAAGGCATTGCATTCTTGCAGGAGATGAGGAAATCACTAAATTCCCTTAATTTCAGCGATTCCTTTGGTCCAATCTTGGGCCAGCTACTCAGCTTCCCCCTGAATGCTCTTTGAACTATGAAGGGGTGACCATAACGTTTGTTAAGGGCATCCCAAGCCTGTGTGTAGGCTTCCTCATCACTTCTATAAAATGTTCCTTCTAACACAGAAAGTGCTTCTCCACTGATGTATTTTTTCAAGTAATATAGCCTATGAGCTGGGTTTGTGCAACTTGTTTCGATTAAGGCCTTGAAGCAGGTACGCCATTCAGTGAATTTAAGTGGATCTCCTGTAAACATGAACGGCTCTGGTGCTGGAAGTCTAGTCATTGCCAGGGATTCTTTTAATGCTTGAACTAGCGAGGCTTCATTTGATTTTGGTTCTATTTTGCTTTCAGAACAAAAAGGGATTGAAAGGTCTTTGGGATTCTGGGTGCATGGAGTGCTGTTATGCTGCACTGGAAGCTGACTTGGAGACAAAGTGAAGATTTCTCTAGTTTCTCCTATTTCAGCATTCAACTTTAATTCCTCTTCAGCATATACATTGTATTCAGCTTCCATAGCTTCAAGATTCCTTTGTTCTTCCATCAGTTTTAACTTCTCTTGCTGAGCTAGCACCTCTTTTCTTTGTGCAGATATTTCCCTTTCCCTGTTAAGTTCAGCACGTTTCGATGCCAAGCGTGCCGCTGCCTCTGCTTTCTTTACTGACACGACTATCTTGCACACTACCCACTCCAGCTCTTGACACAGTTGACCCATAAATTGACCTTGCGTGTTCTCTCTGGAGTAATTTTGAAAGAGTTTCCTTAACAGCTTCTGCATTAAACTCTTTATCAGCGTCTGCGTAACGCACTTTCAGAAGTGTAGTTATTTCAGAAGTCACTGATGTGCAGATATCCATTCTCCTTCGTATATCTTGGGCTGGTGTGGTCAGTGCACGTAAGCTCTTATATTCCTGCTTTAATTCTGACTCATACTTTTCCAAGGTTCTTATCATTTCGCCTAAGTCTGATTTACAACATTCTTCCTTTAGTTTAGTTCTAATATACTGAACCTCAGCTTTGAAGGTTACATATGTTAACATGAACTTTCTTTCCTTTTTTGTGCTCTCCTGTTTAATGAGCTCAAGCATCTTTTCTGTTGGGTGTTTTTCTCTTTCTGACCGCCTCACTGCTTGTTCAGCGCCAGGTGTTGGCTCATGGAGCCCTATCCTATGTATTTGGAGATCTTTATTAATTTCAGCTAACCGTTCTTCAATTCTTTGTTTCTCTGAGGTTTCAAGTTCAGTTTCTAATTCCTTCTCTAATTCTGTTTTCTCGTTTTCTAGAGCCTGTAGTACTCCTTCTAGTACACAAACATCTGGTGTGCTTTGATCCATTTTAGTAAACTATTTTGAAACAACACTACTGAAATATTAAATGATGAAAGGTAAACTAGAATGACCAGGAAAATACACACTTTCAAATGATCAAACAAGTACGTTATATACACACACTGCTATTCAACTTACAAAACTATTCAGATGCAGTTCTCATTTTTCCTTTGTTTCAAATAATAAATTGGAATTGCAATAAATAACAATTTAAACAAAACTGAGAAATGTAAATGTACAGTCTGACCTGGAATCCAGATGTAATGAATGTTCACAAACTCAATTGTCCAAAGATGTCGCGTTGTTGCTTCCCTGTGGCCGTTCTTGGCAGCTGCAGCACCGTCTTCTTCTGGGTTCCATCTTCACGCTGAACTGAAGCTCGCGAGGTCACGTTGGATGAATGCCAGGATGGGTAGGCAGGTCGTTTACGTTGAGTGCGGGACGGAGACTTCACAAGGGGCGGCTCGTACAGTATTCCCTGGGATGCTGGCGATCGTTGCTCACTCTCCAATGGCTACGTTGTACATGTCCATGGATGGCAATGTTTTACACCACACCAAACAATACCTTTTCACTGCAGTTCACGAAGCAGTATGTCCTTCACTGTGGCTCGTGGCAGCAGGTCAGGTTTTTCACTGCTTTTCCAGATTAGGCCTACGTTCTTCTTCACTGCCTTACCAAAGGCAGTAGGCCACGTTTTTCACTGTAGCTGCTCCCAAACTTATTCTTCTGGTCAGATTAAAACGTACGCTTCAACTGATGTTTGTCGTTTCTTTTATTGCATTCCTTCACAACTTAAGCGCATTCAAACACCGTCAAACACCATGAAAAACTGAAATAAAGTGCATAACACATTTTCACATGAGCATATTGTACATAAGCATGTTCTTAAGAGTCCATGAATATTCACTCATCTTGCTCACATATTAAGCTAGCATTAATGGCCATAGGAAACATTGCGCTATTACATTGCAATACAAACATGAAATGCACAACATCACAAACCAACATACCGTGTGCGCCTTCCGACCAGAAATCTAGGAGTTGCTGTAACGCTTTACTGTTTAATTATTCTCTTCTTTAGCACCTAACTCCGTGTACAGCGTAGCACCAAAAAACTGCATGCACATTTTTGCACTGCTATTAGTTAGGCTAATCACATGACCACAGTAACTTAAATTAAATGCAGCTCACTAGTTTAACCTGTAGGTGTCACTATTTCTGCAACCCTTGTAAAACAAAACTCACATAGGCAAATTACTATTAATATTTACATTGCATTATTGTAATAACAACATAACAAATAAATACTTTAAAGGCTTAAAGAAAGAAAAGACCCATACATGTTTTCAGCGACAGCTACACTGCCACCAAAATTACAAAGATTTATATTAACCATATTCTGAATAAACTGAATAAATCGTGTAATTTTCCTATACATTTAGCAACAAATTTTTGACACTTGGTTTTGAACAGCTTAGTCTGAAAGTTTAATATTTCCTGTTTAATGTTTTAGGATACTAGTCTATGAATTCTGCTCCACTAGCACCACTAATTTTTGAACTGGACGCTCAAGTAAAGAAAGTTGCGTTATGCGCTCACCCTTCTTTCCTAAATTACTTTGTCCTATTTGAATTTTGACCTTTCGCACAAGACCATCACCATCTGCCCTTGCCTCAACAACTCTGGCTAGCTTCCACTCATTTCTGGGAATATTGTCATCCTTGACAATAACGACATCCCCAACTTGCACATTTCTTCTGGGCACATGCCACTGTTGTCTGAGGCTTATGCTGACCAGGTATTCCTTGCGCCACCTGCTCCAGAATTGTTCCGATAGGTACTGCACTCTACGCCACCTCTTCTTGGCATACAAATCTTCCCGGACAAATTTGCCTGGAGGCGCGAGGGGCACAATGGACTTCATTGTGAACAAATGGTTAGGTGTCAAAGGTTCAACACCTTTAGGATCATTGATTGTGTTTGTTGTGAGTGGACGACTGTTAACAATTGACATGGCTTCATGGAAGAATGTCCTCAAAGAGGTGTCATCCAGTCTCCCTTTAGCCTGTGCCAGAACAGAACTCATCACGCTCCTAACCGTCCATATTTGGCGTTCCCAAATGCCTCCCATGTGGCTTGCTTCAGGCACATTCATCAGGAAGTCACATTGCTTTCTTGCAAGGTAAGTTGAAATCCTGTTCCTGTCTCTTTCAACAGCATCTGTTTTCAGGACTTTGACCTCTGGGTCACCTACAAGAAGCTCTGGGGATCTTTGGCTAAAAACAATTTCTTGTTCCCATAAGAACTTTGGTCCTCTGAGCCAATTTGATTCTATTAGGTCTGCCACCTTGAGACCCCTAGATGCGTGGTCGGCTGGATTCTGGCTTGTTTCGACGTAGAACCACTGACTAGGATCAGTAGTGTCTCTTATTTTCTGGACGCGATTTGCTACAAAAACATGAAAGCGTCGGGCGTCATTCTTGATGTACCCGAGCACCACCTGTGAATCAGTCCAGAAAAACTCCTGGTCTATTTTCAGCTCCAGCTCTTCTCTAAGGATACTACTCACAGCAGCAGAGACTGTAGCTGCAGTGAGCTCAAGGCGTGGAATGCTGACCACCCTTGTGGGTGCCAGTCTGGCCTTACCCATGACTAATGCACAATGTACTTGTTCATTAGCAACAATCCTGATATAAGAACATTGCCCATAGCCATTGTTGCTGGCATCTGAAAAATGATGCAGCTCAATTTTTTGTATTGTGCTGAGCTGATCAGGAATGAAGCATCTTGGTATTTGAATTTTCTCAAGATTTTTCAGGTCATGGAGCCATGTTTCCCACTTTGGCTTCAGTTCAAGGGGAACATGTTCATCCCATCCTACACCTCGTTTGCACACCTCTTGCAGCACTCTTTTCCCAGTCAAGATGTAGGGAGAGAGAAATCCTAATGGGTCGTACACACTAGCTACCGTTGATAGGATTCCTCGCCGGGTGGCTGCCTTTTCATTGAGGACGACATTGAATGAGAACGCATCCGTCTCTATGCTCCATTTCACTCCCAGCACACTCTGCATTGGAAGCTCGCTGTAGTTCAGGTCCACATCCTTCACTGCACTTTCCCGTTCACTCTCTGGAATTGCATCCAAAACCTTTCTGTTGTTAGAGACAAATTTGTGTAAGCGCAGCTGTCCTTTACTAAAGACTTCCCGTGCTTCATTCAGAAGCTGGTTGGCTCTTTGAACTGAATCGACACTGATAAGCCCATCATCCACATAGAAATTTTTCCGGATGAAGACTGCAGCCAATGGGTAATCATTCTCATATTTGCTGGCGAGGTATTTCATGCCATAGTTAGCACATCCAGGCGATGATGCTGCTCCAAATATGTGAACTCGCATCCGGTATTCTTTGGGCTCTCTTGCTGTGTTCCCATTTTCCCACCAAAGGAACCTCAAGAAATCCTGATCTTCTGGGGTTACGTGGAAGCGGTGAAACATTTTCTCAACATCGCAATTAATCGCGATCTGATGCTGGCGAAATCTACACAGCACTCCAGTCAGATTATTTGTTAGATCAGGTCCTGTGAGGAGGTGGTCATTCAGAGAGGTGCCTTCACATTTGGCAGAGCAGTCAAATACGACCCTAATCTTCTCAGGCTTCCTAGGATGATACACCCCATGGTGCGGAATGTACCATGTGTTGCCTTCCTTTGGGGTGGCATTTGTTTCTTCTGCATCACCATCTCTAAAGACATTGTCCATGAATTTGATATAATCTTCCTTGTACTTTGGACTCTTTTCCATTTTTCCTTTTAAATGTTTCAATCTGACTGTAGCCAGCTGCTTGTTGTTTGGAAGCTGAGGACGCTTTCTAAATGGTAGAGGCATCTCCAGATGTCCCTCTTCGTTATGTTGAATTTTCCCATTCAAGAGATGCAGAAATTGAATGTCATCTTGGGATATTGTCTTTTCTCTTGGATTTGTGTCAATTGAGTTTGTGAACATTCATTACATCTGGATTCCAGGTCAGACTGTACATTTACATTTCTCAGTTTTGTTTAAATTGTTATTTATTGCAATTCCAATTTATTATTTGAAACAAAGGAAAAATGAGAACTGCATGTGAATAGTTTTGTAAGTTGAATAGCAGTGTGTGTATATAACGTACTTGTTTGATCATTTGAAAGTGTGTATTTTCCTGGTCATTCTAGTATTAATCATATTTCGTAATATTTTAGGTCAGAAACATTTCATAGTACTATATTATGTGTAAATAAGTGAAAAATATCATATTGGAGTAGGTCAGGCCATTGATTATATGAGTTTGTTAGAAAAACCACTTTCCTTTGCTCCTATCGCCTTCTGAAACGCTGTATAGCGTTTTGAGCGAATAAAGAGCAAAAGTGTGCATGGGAACACAGGATAAATGGGAACTAGTTTTGTTATTGTACTTTTGATGAAAAGTGACTTTATAGACATAAAATGTCACTTTTATCACCTTATCACACTTTAACATCACCTTTTACATCTTAATGTAAACAATCATATTTCGTAATATTTTAGGTCAGAAACATTTCATAGTACTATATTATGTGTAAATAAGTAAAAAATATCATATTGGAGTAGGTCAGGCCATTGATTATATGAGTTTGTTAGAAAAACCACTTTCCTTTGCTCCTAGCGCCTTCTGAAGCGCTGTATATCGTTTTGAGCGAATAAAGAGCACAAGTGTGCATGGGGACACAGGATAAATAGGAACTGGTTTTGTTATTGTACTTTAGATGAAAAGTGACTTTCTAGACATAAAATGTCCCTTTTTTCACCTTATCACACTTTAACATCAACTTTTACATTTTAATGTAAACAATCATATTTTCGTAATATTTTAGGTCAGAAACATTTCATAGTACTATATTATGTGTAAATAAGTGAAAAATATCATATTAAAGTAGGTCAGGCCAATGTTTATATGAGTTTGTTAGAAAAACCACTTTCCTTTGCTCCTAGCGCCTTCTGAAGCGCTGTATAGAGTTTTGAGCGCATAAAGAGCACAAGTTTGCATGGGGACACAGGATTAATGGGAACTAGTTTTGTTATTGTACTTTGGATGAAAAGTGATTTCCTAGACATAAAATGTCCCTTTTTCACCTTATCACACTTTAACATCAACTTTTACATTTTAATGTAAACAATCATATTTCGTAATGTTTTAGGTCAGAAACATTTCATAGTACTATATTATGTGTAAATAAGTGAAAAATATCATATTGGAGTAGGGCGGGCCATTGATTATATGAGTTTGTTAGAAAAACCACTTTCCTTTGCTCCTAGTGCCTTCTGAAGCGCTGTATAGCGTTTTGAGCGTATAAAGAGCACAAGTGTGCATGGGGACACAGGATAAATGGCAACTAGTTTTGTTATTGTACTTTTGGTGAAAAGTGACTTTCTATACATAAAATGTCGCTTTTATCACCTTATCCCACTTTAACATCAACTTTTACATTTTAATTTAAACAATCATATTTCGTAATATTTTAGGTCAGAAACATTTCATAGTACAATATTACGTGTAAACAAGTGAAAAATATCATATTAAAGTAGGTCGGGCCAATGTTTATAAGAGTTTGTTAGAAAAACCACTTTCCTTTGCTCCTAGTGCCTTCTGAAACGCTGTATAGCGTTTTGAGTGTATAAAGAGCACAAGTTTGCATGGGGACACAGGATTAATGGGAACTAGTTTTGTCATTGTACTTTCGATGATAAGTGACTTTCTAGACATAAAATGTCGCTTTTATCACCTTATCCCACTTTAACATCAACTTTTACATCTTAATGTAAACAATCATATTTCGTAATATTTTAGGTCAGAAACATTTCATATAACTACATTACGTGTAAATAAGTGAAAAATATCATTTTGGAGTAAGTCGGGCCAATGTTTATATGAGTTTGTTAGAAAAAACACTTCCCTTTGCTCCTAGTGCCTTCTGAAGCGTTGTATAGCGTTGTGAGCGAATAAAGAGCACAAGTGTGCATGGGGACACAGGATTAATGGGAACTAGTTTTGTTATTGTACTTTTGATGAAAAGTGACTTTCTAAACATAAAATGTCCCTTTTTTCACCTTATCCCACTTTAACATAAACTTTTACATCTTAATGTAAACAATCATATTTTGTAATATTTTAGGTCAGAAACATTTCATAGTACTACATTACGTGTAAATAAGTGAAAAATATCATATTGGAGTAAGTCGGGCCAATGTTTATATGAGTTTGTTAGAAAAACCACTTTCCTTTGCTCCTAGCGCCTTCTGAAACGCTGTATATCGTTTTGAGCAAATAAAGAGCATAAGTGTGCATGGGGACACAGGATAAATAGGAACTGGTTTTGTTATTGTACTTTAGATGAAAAGTGATTTTCTAGACATAAAATGTCCCTTTTTTCACCTTATCACACTTTAACATCAACTTTTACATTTTAATGTAAACAATCATATTTTCGTAATATTTTAGGTCAGAAACATTTCATAGTACTATATTATGTGTAAATAAGTGAAAAATATCATATTAAAGTAGGTCAGGCCAATGTTTATATGAGTTTGTTAGAAAAACCACTTTCCTTTGCTCCTAGCGCCTTCTGAAGCGCTGTATAGAGTTTTGAGCGCATAAAGAGCACAAGTTTGCATGGGGACACAGGATTAATGGGAACTAGTTTTGTTATTGTACTTTGGATAAAAAGTGACTTTCTAAACATAAAATGTCCCTTTTTTCACCTTATCCCACTTTAACATCAACTTTTACATCTTAATGTAAACAATCATATTTCGTAATATTTTAGGTCAGAAACATTTCATAGTACTATATTGTGTAAATAAGTGAAAAAAATCATATTGGAGTAGGTCAGGCCATTGATTATATGAGTTTGTTAGAAAAACCACTTTCCTTTGCTCCTAGTGCCTTCTGAAATGCTGTATAGCGTTTTGAGTGTATAAAGATCACAACTGTGCATGGGGACACAGGATTAATGGGAACTACTTTTGTCATTGTACTTTCGATGAAAAGTGACTTTCTAGACATAAAATGTCACTTTTATCACCATATCCCACTTTAACATCAATTTTTACATTTTAATGTAAACAATCATATTTCGTAATATTTTAGGTCAGAAACATTTCATAGTACTACATTATGTGTAAATAAGGGGAAAATATCATATTGGAGTAGGTCAGGCCATTGATTATATGAGTTTGTTAGAAAAACCACTTTCCTTTGCTCCTAGCGCCTTCTGAAATGCTGTATATCGTTTTGAGCAAATAAAGAGCACAAGTGTGCATGGGGACACAGGTTAAATAGGAACTAGTTTTGTTATTGTACTTTTGATGAAAAGTGACTTTCTAGACATAAAATGTCCCTTTTTTCACCTTATCACACTTTAACATCAACTTTAACATTTTAATGTGAACAATCATATTTCGTAATATTTTAGGTCAGAAACATTTCATAGTACTATATTATGTGTAAATAAGTGAAAAATATCATATTAAAGTAGGTCGGGCCAATGTTTATATGAGTTTGTTAGAAAAAAAAACACTTCCCTTTGCTCCTAGTGCCTTGTGAAGCGCTGTATAGCGTTTTGAGCGTATAAAGAGCACAAGTGTGCATTGGGACACAGGATTAATGGGAACTGGTTTTGTTATCGTACTTTTGATGAAAAGTGACTTTCTAGACATAAAATGTCACTTTTATCACCTTATCCCACTTTAACATCAACTTTTACATTTTAATGTAAACAATCATATTTCGTAATATTTTAGGTCAGAAACATTTCATAGTACTACATTACGTGTAAATAAGTGAAAAATATCATATTGGAGTAAGTCGGGCCAATGTTTATATGAGTTTGTTAGAAAAAAAACACTTCCCTTTGCTCCTAGTGCCTTCTGAAGCGCTGTATAGCGTTTTGAGCGTTTAAAGAGCACAAGTGTTTATTGGAACACAGGTTAAATGGGAATTAGTTTTGTTATTGTACTTTTGATGAAACGTGACTTTCTAGACATAAAATATCACTTTTATCACCTTATCGCACTTTAACATCAACTTTTACATCTTAATGTAAACAATCATATTTCGTAATATTTTAGGTCAGAAACATTTCATAGTACTATATTATGTGTAAATAAGTGAAAAATATCATATTGGTGTAGGTCGGGCCATTGATTATATGAGTTTGTTAGAAAAAACACTTTCCTTTGCACCTATCGCTTTCTGAAGCGCTGTATAGCGTTTTGAGCGTATGAAGAGCACAAGAGTGCATGTGGACACAGGATGAATGGGAACTAGTTTTGTTATTGTACTTTTGATGAAAAGTGACTTTCTAGACATAAAATGTCACTTTCATCACCTTATCGCACTTTAACATTACCTTTTACATTTTAATGTAAACAATCATGTTTCGTAATATTTTAGGTCAGAAACCTATTGTAAGGACTCTAATCTACTATAGAAACTCGTAAACTCGTTTACTATGTAAACTAATCTACTATATAACTCAATATTCCGCCTTGTGTGCTGGGAGGCACGCGATATACATGCGGACATAATCAGCGTTGTAATGGCTGACGGCTGAGGGCAATTCAGACACACATGAAACAACAACCAATGACAGAACGGGGAGGAGACATAACAGAAACTTAAACAAATGCACGTGTCGAAATGTCACGATTGTCAACAAGGGAAAAGTGCACGTGCGCTCACATGCTCCACAGCGCACTGCTTAAAGGGGAACTCGTGACACCTGTCTGGAGCGTCAAGGGAGCCCGAGTCTGTTGTGTCTTTCTTCAGATAGACTAGTTACACAGCAATGAGCATTTTACATTTATAATATGTTTCACCAAACCTTTTAGATTCAACATTTAAGAGTTTCAATTAAGTTTCATTTTTGCATTTATTGATTCATATATTGCAAAAAATTAACACATTTGCAGGGATCTTTCATGTTACCTGAGAAACAGAGATTTACAACTAGACAGTTGAAGACCATGTAACTGTCCAGTTTAGGTGAGCCTGTGCCCACTGTATCCTCAGAGGGCTGTTCTTGGCTGATAGGAGTAGAAAATATATACATATGCACTGTTGTTTAAAAGAATGGTTATTTGAGCTACCATAGCTTTCTTGCCAACTCCACCTGCAGAACAGACGCTACAAGTGAAACTTGTTTTTCAGGCACCGTTATGTGCAAACTCTAATGACTGTTTTGCATGACAATCCCAGGATGTCAGCAACCACGCCACGGTCAAAGACACTGAGATCACACTTTTCCCCATTCTGATGTATGAACCGTAACAGCTCTTGACTTCTCTCAGCAGGATGTTATATATTTCCTTGCTGCACAGCACATGATGAGAAAGTGTACAGGTGTTCCTATTAAAGTGGTCAGTGAGTGAATATACCAAGGGGAAAAGGGACAAGGCAAGCCCAAAAGGGATTATCAATGTATATCAATGGAGACATATTTTCTGCTACATTCTAAGATGTTCACTCCCTTTAAAGCAGGGAACTCAAACTCAACTTACCTGGGGGAGTCTGTGTGAGGCTGGGTCGCATCAAGTATTCCACAAAAAGGGTTTCAAGTATTCCAAAAACAGTACAACTGATCCAATCTTCTTAATCTTTAGTAATGACAATTCAGAACATGCAGAACATGAACAGTTCTTCAGAACATAGGCTTCTCTTACTTCCTCCTACTCCTTGCTGCCAGAGACTTGGCAGCGCTTCCTCTTACACAGCTCTCAAAAGTCCGGCTCTCAAAAGTATTGGCGCCCTTAGCGTCCGGCTCTCGAAATTATTGTCGCCCTATGCGTCCAGCTCTCCAAAGTATTGACGCCCTACTCGGTCGGCTCTAAGAGTATCGGCGCCCTACGTGTCCGGCACTCAAAAGTATTGGCGCCCTATGCGGCCGGCACTCGAAAGAATTGGCACCCTTAGCGTCCAGCTCTCAAAAGTATTGGAGCACTACACGGCCAGCTCTAACTGTGCGGGCGCCCTATCTGTCCAGCTCTTGAAAGTATTGGCGCCCTTAACGTCCAGCTCTCGAAAGTATTGGCGCCCTTAACGTCCGGCTCTCGAAAGTATTGACGCCCTTCCCCATCGGCTCTCGAAAGTATTGGCGCCCCATCCGGGTTTCGCTGCGTCAGGCACCACTCATATTTTCTTCAGGAAATGTACCGGTCTAGTTATTATTCTTATTCTTCCACTTTTTTTTGGCACCTAACTAGTCCCGCACTGTTTCTCCTATTAAGGTGGAGAGATAGACTTTTCTAGCATCGCTAAGAGATTTTCTATAGTTCAGTAGGCTCTCCTTCCATGCTGTTTGAAATATTACCAATTTGGTTTGACGCCATTTATGTTCTAATTGTCGAGTGGTCTGTTTTAAGGTACGAGTTTTATCGTTATACCAGGGTGCTAATTTTTTCTCTCTAATTCATTTTCTTTTGAGTAGAGACACTCTATCTAGCATGTAGCGGAGAGTTGACTCTAAGCATTCAGTCGCCTGATCGATTTCTATTGGATCAGACGGTGATTCAAATCTCATTGATCTCTCTGGAAGGTTATTGATGAAGCTCGGTGCAGTAGCTGATATGAAAGTACGTTTTACGCAGTAGAGAGGCGAGGTGGAAATATTATGATCAATCCATATTATGAACGAGATAAGATAATGGTCTGAGACAACTTCAGACTGTGGAAAAATTACAATATGTTCTATATTTAACCCGTATGTTAGATGAGGTCAAGAGTGTGACCACCATTATGATTCGGCCTGATTACGCTCTGATTAACCCCTACTGAATCTAAGATGGACACAACCGCTGTTCGCAGAGGGGCTTCTGGGTTATCAAAATGAATATTAAAATCACAGACGATTAATGCTTTATCTACAGAAACAACCTGGTTTGAGATAAAGTCTGCAAATTCACTAAGAAATTCCGTATATGGCCCTGGGGGACTGTAAATAATAATTAGAGGAATTGACTAATTTTTTGTGGCTACATAAGTTATACTGGTATAAAAAATTTCAAAAGAATTTAATTTATAACTAGGTTTATGTGTGACGCCTAGATTTTGACTACGGATGAGACCAACACCTCCTCCTCTACCAGTTGAACGAGGCTGATGTAGATAACTGTATCCAGGAGGACTGGCTTCATTTAACGCTATGTACTCATTTGGTTTAATCTAAGTTTCCGTTAAACACATTAAATTACATTCCTGATCAGTAATGATTTTGTTACCAATAAGAGGCTTAGATGCAAGAGATCTAATGTTTAATAGTCCTAACTTCAGATTAAAGGTGCTGGATGTGTATTCAGTATGATCTAATTTTATGTTAATTATGTAGGTTACTAAAACAACCTTTCCGAACTTTTCTATGTATTTGTATAGCTCGGGGAACAAACACAGTCTCTATAGTATGTACTACAGGTGTTGGACTATTAATTGAACATCGATTATAATGAACGTTATTGTACGTTAATGTTATTGTAGGAAGATGTATTTACGGTAGGTAGTCACTTGGTGTGTAGCATCTTGGAGATGTTGTCTGACAGCAGTTCCGCTCCGAGGCTGCTGAGGTGCAGGCCATCAGGACGAAACAACCCAGGACGCTCCCAGAACAGATTCCAGTTATTAACAAACACCAGATTCTGTTCATTACACCAAGAAACTAACCAGTCATTTAAAGCAAGAAGTCTACTGAACTTTTCAGTTCCACGTCTGTATGTGGGAAGAGGTCCAGAGACGATGATCTTCGTGGTGGGTGATCTGCCTCGTACCGTCTCGATCAGGCTGGCGAAGTCCTTCTTCAGAACCTCCGTCTGCCGCAGCCTGATGTTGTTCGCCCCCGCGTGCAGCACGACCGCTCCAATACGCTCGTCCTTCTACAGGATCCCGGACACCTGCGCAGCGACATCAAGGACCCGAGCACCAGAAAAACAATGTGTGTGCACCTTACCCTTTGTTGAAGTGATGTGGACATTTTGCACAACGGAGTCCCTGACGATCACAGCGTTTGTTCTGGTCTGATGGAGAGGGGCGAAGTGGTTCCTGGTTGGGATCTCGAACACCAGAGGCTCTCGCCTTTTGCTGCTGGTTCACCCAAGGTCCGTGATGACGGAGACCTTGGCTGAAAAAGTCTTGGGTGCACGGTCCCTGCACAGAGAAACACACGGCGTAGAGGGCCTGGGAGTGGTAATTCCAAGCTGCGTGCTTACCTTGGATCTGTAGACAGAGGCACAAGATGTTTCCAATGCGGTTCTTCGCTCCAGCAGCTGGGCCTGCTTGTCGAGTAGGTCATGGATCTGTTTCTCCACATCCTCCAGTTCCAGCAGCACCATGTGCAGCTCGAGCAAATCCTCATCTGCACTCAAAAGTTGAGAAACAACAGAAGTAATGTAAAAATTTATATATATATATATATATATATATATATATATATATATATATATATATATATATATATATATATATAATTTTAAAGTATAGAGATTAGAAGTATAGCTTCAGCTTGAGGGACACTGCTTCCTGTGACACTTCCTGCTTCCTTGGTTGCCAAATCATCAATGTCAAACTTTCTTTCAACAAGCAAATCATTAGACCCACATTAGACCATTAGACGCAAACCAACAATAGACCCACAGCATTAACATCGCAGTTAGGGAAAACCATGGAGAGGCAGTGTACAAGGCAGTGTATGTAGCCCGATACTGTTTAATATTATGATTAAAGACATATTTGATCAGGTTGGAGAAAATATAGGAAAGTCGCTTTATGCGGATGATGGGGAACTCTGGGTTAGGGGTCGGAATATAGAATATTTAAGAAAGAAAATGCAACATGCAGTAGGGAAAGTAGAACAGTGGGCAAATGAATGGGGATTTAAACTATCAATTTCAAAATCATAAGGTATATGTTTCTCTAAACGTCATAAAACAGTACCACTTAAATTATATGGGATAGATCTTGAACAGGTCAAGGCTGTGAGATTTTTAGGAGTGATCTTTGATGAGAAGCTGACCTGGGGTCCTCACATTGATAAAATTAAGAACAAATGTAAAAAGATGAATAATGTTCTGAGATGTCTGTCAGGGCGAGACTGGGGAGCAAGTAGGGCATCGCTCATAAATATCTATCAGGCTCTTATGAGGGCCGCCTTTGATTATGGCTGCATGGCATACATGTCTTCATCATAATCAAATCTTAAAAAGCTCGATATGGAACAGACACAAGCACTCCGGATCTGTACTAGAGCATTTAATCATCACCAGTGACTGCGTTACAGGTGGAGACAGGAGACAGCCGTGTATCAGGAGGGTTAAGATCATGCTGGCATATTGGGTAAATCTACAAGGGCATAGCAGGGTGCACCCCACGAAAGCCATCTTACAAGAATGCTCAGAGTTTTATAGGGCTAACTTTAATAGCTTTGGATGGTTAGGAAATGCAAAGGCACAAAATGCAGGTCTCAGTCAGCTACAAGTAAACCCCATTGTGGCAATACCAACTGTACCACCCTGGAGATTCATAAAACCATCTATAGATACAAGATTACAACAAATATTAAAAGAGAATTCTAAAATAGCACCACAATGGATAATAACTCAAAACTATATGGACCAATATCAGGATAAATTACTCATATATACAGATGGGTCAAAACAGCCTGAGACAGGCCACATTGGTGCGGCTTTTTTCATTCCCCGGTATGAAGTAGTAGTCAAAAAAGGGCGACCGATCATCTATGAGTGTACACTGTAGAATTATTAGGAGTCCTATTGGTACTGCAGTGGCTGGGAAAAAACCCATCAGAGCCAAGATGTTGCTATAGCTTCTGACAGTCTATCAGCACTATCAAGCATACAGTCTGAGAAAACATCATGCAGACAAGACATTGTTTACCAAATACTTTATCTGCTTCTCATACTTCATGCTAAGGGGCTGAGTGTTTCCTTCTTCTGGGTTCCTGCACATGTAGGGGTAGAAGGAAATGAAACTGTGGATGTACTGGCAAAAAGATCGATAAAGCATGAAACAGTTGATATACAAATACCATTAAGTAGAGCAGAGATCAAAACCATTACAAAGGGACACACACATGAAATATGGCAGGAACACTGGGACACCGCTGACACCGGACGACACATATATACCATAGAAAAATAAGTAGGCATGAGTGTGAGGCAGGGTAGAAACCCAAAGGAAGAGATGATAATTACGCTTCTTAGAATAGGTCATGCTGGCTTAAATCTAGCATTCAACAGAATAGGAAAACACCCCACTGGACTCTGCACACATTGCAGTACACAAGAGACTGTAAAAGACATTCTGTTAGACTGCAAAAAAAGGTATGAGGAGGAAAGGACTGAGCTAGAGATGCAGATTGGAAAACAAAACATGACACTAGAGAACTTGCTGGGGAAAACATCTGGGAAAATGCATGGCCCCCTAATATACTATCTGAAAAATACTGGGATAAGTGAGAGACTTTAGTACTCTAGTAGGAATATCTAGTATATAGTTATTTGTTTATCATTTATTTATTACTATTTTTAACCCCTGCCAATCTGCTGCCCACACTCCAGTCCAGTAGGTGGCGCTAATGCGCCATAAATTGGTTTGTCAACCGACGTTAAAACCAGAAGACCGTTAGCAGAGACACGAAATGGCGTCGGTTGAAGGTAGGGATTAAATAAAAATAATTCAGTTTAAACTGATGTAAATGACTAAGCCCGGGTTAAACAATATTCATAAACAACATTCCGGGTTCAATTCAATGATATTTGCACTTCAATGTGTTAATGTGTGTGTAATATTAAAAATGCGACTCGAAGGCACAAGTCACAGCGTAAACAACGTCTTAATCCAGGAAGTGTTTTCCTGTTCATCTATTTATATTAGGGATACACCAAATGTTCGGCAACCGAAATTATTCGCCGAAAATAGCAATACATAAATAAATAAATAAATAAAAATACTTTGGGTGTTCGGCCGAATAAATTTGACCGAACACTGACGTGTGTAATGACGCGCCACATAGCCTAGCAACCAGAGTGAGACGCGCGAATTTCATGACCTCCATTTCCGGGAGCGCGCTCGGTGCGATGAGGGGGCGCGCGCATGCACGTGCTACGTGAACGACTGCATGCTCTTCGGATGTTGACAACTATTCTGCTATAACATTGTTTACTGTGGACACGTTATCCGTCACGTAGTACTCCGTCACGTCGCGAGACGTAAGGGAGTAGAGTATGGAAGCAGGTAAAGACATTTATTTAAGGGCAGGCAGACAAATCCTGTGTCTACTATAATACTCGGTGAGGTGTACAGGGACGCGAGCGGTATATATCCCCAATAGAATCTGCCGTATAGAACCATTTTCTGCACTCTTGTCAATGCACATTTTAATGCACTTTTAGTTGTAGTCTACAGAGTGTTCCATTCTTTCAGCAGTCAGTTATAGACCTAACATAGGCTATTCAAGGGGCTCAAAGATGACTACATCAAAATATTTTTATTTTACTCATTTATTTATTTAAAGTTATATTGTGCCTTGTTGGTAGCCTATGCCTGCTGGAATGAAAAAAAAATGTTCATTGTTAAATAAATATTTTGAAATTTTAGTTTTTGACAAAATAGTAAAAAGCACATTTAGACTATTTAATTCATGCAATGGTGAAAAAATGGTAAAATAAATGGGAAAAACGTGTTCGGCCTTCGGCCAAGAATTTTCATTTCGGTGCATCCCTAGGTTATATTATAGTTTCATATCTTTACATGTGTTCAGTCTAATATGATGACTTCAGTCAATGGCTTGACTTATTTACTCGACTGAGTCCGTGTACGTTGCGCTCATTCGCTTTTGATTTAAAATTATAAAACAAAATACAAATAAAGACGCGTTCATTAATTTATTGTTTTAATATTGAAGATTATATTACTAATCAACTATGTTTAAAACCCCATTTTTGCTCAAAAATGCAAATGATTTAAAATGTGCCTCTTTTATAGTTTCTTGCATTCTTATTTTTTGAGCTGGAGATATTAGGGCCCGAGCACCGAAGGTGCCGCGCCTCCGGTGCAAACCCTATTGTTTTCGGCATGTTTGTTTGTTTGTTTATTTATTTATTTATTTATTTATTTATTTATTTTTCATGCATTCGTGTGATTTTAAGAGCATAAACATACCTGAAACGTCAGGAAACTTGGCTGACGCATCAGAACCGGGGAAAAATTAAGTTACGTAGGGCGTGGTCGAGGAGGTCCATAGCACCCCCGAATGCAAGCAATGGTCGGGATGAAGTTGCTCCGATGTGCACGAGATTTACCACTGTCATTGCTCTCATGTCATGACTCCGCCCAACCGGAATGTGTTTTTAAATGACTTTTGTATGTTAATAGTTATGTCATGTTAATTAGTCTATGGACAACATCGACGTTTTAACTCAGTGGGTGGAATTACCAGACGGTCCCTAAGGCAACATTTGCAAACATTATGCAAGTATGCCATACATAGCTAATATCTCCAACTCAAAGAATAAGACAAGAAGAAAGTATAAATGAGGTATATTTGAAGTCTTTTGCATTTTTGAGCAAAAATTGGGTTAATGCCCAGTGGTGGTTCATGTTTTCTGTTAGTTAATGCCCACTGGTAGTTTATGTTTACTGTTAGTTAATGCCCACTGGTGGTTCATGTTTACTGGTAGTTAATACCTACTGGTAGTTAATGTTTACTGTTAGTTAATGCCCACTGGTAGTTAATGCCCACTGGTGGTTCATGTTTACTGTTAGTTAATGCCCACTGGTAGTTAATGCCCACTGGTGGTTCATGTTTACTGTTAGTTAATGCCCACTGGTAGTTAATACCCACTGGTGGTTAATATTTACTGTTAGTTAATGCCCACTGGTAGTTAATGCCCACTGGTGGTTCATGTTTACTGTTAGTTAATACCCACTGGTAGTTAATGTTTACTGTTAGTTAATGCCCACTGGTGGTTCATGTTTACTGTTAGTTAATACCCACTGGTGGTTCATGTTTACTGTTATTTAATGCCCACTGGTGGTTCATGTTTACTGTTAGTTACCGTTGTTTACAGTAATACCTGTGATCAGTGTTATACATCCTGCTCATTAAGGAAAATTCCCTGTGATGATATGACTGTGATCAGCTATTTGCTGGTAGATTAATTATTCTATTTCCTATTCTATTTTCACAGTGCCAGAGCTGAGGATTGTTATTTTGGGGAAAAGTTTTTCACAGACCTCCACTGTGGGAAACTTCATCCTGGGCAGATCAGTGTTTGAGACTGAGGATCCTCCCCATTCAGTAGAGCTTCACTGTGATATTGTCGGAGGTCATGTGGAGGGAAGATACATCATCATCATCAACACACCTCATCTGTACGACCCTAAACTCTCTAATGAGGAGCTGAATCGGAAAATAAAAGAGTGTGTTTCACTTTCTAGACCTGGACCTCATGCATTTTTACTTGTGGTACAGCCTCATGACTTTACACAGAAAGACAGAAACCTACTGAGATACATCCTGAACTCCTTCGGCGATCAAGCCATAAACTACTCCATTGTGATAAACACAGACAGTGGGTTTAATACATCAGAAGATGAATCAAGATTCACTGCCATTCAGGAGTTAACAGAGGAATGTCATGGGAGGCATCACAGTTTTTCACAGTTACACGAATCGAGCAGGAGCTCAGTTTGTCAGCTGTTTGAGAAGATAGAGAAGTCGTTTAAACCTGATGGTGAGCCTGCTGCAGAACTACAGGTTTTCCTCAAGACACAATCAAGACAAACCAGTTAAATGTAACAGGAAGTGTTAAAAGGAATAGCAAGACACTCTCTGCGATGCACACACACTCAAATCTCCAAATCTCACACCAACCTACATTACCCTTAATGCACTGCACCTGAATATTAACCATTTACTCCAATGTATTTTCATATCACCTACACAAATTCTGTTGAACTTCTTTTATCTAGATAATGAAAAAGCATGTGTGTGACCTGTGGCACACCTGAAATTATACGGAATCCTGCTTCAAAGGCTCTCCGAGCAGTGAATGGTGGCAGCATTGAAACAGAAAATATACAGCCACTAATTTTCATACTTTAATTAGGATGAATTTCCATTGATCCACAGTACATAATGACTTTATTATTTTATAATCATAGAATTATGGTGTGACACCCTGGTTTTATGAGGAATTGATTAGACAGGAGGTAGGAGTGAGGAGGAGCGGTGCTGTATCTGTTTGGCTTGTATCTCTGTACTTTCAGAACAATTCGGACATCAGTCAAAAACAAGAAAACATGCTCTCATTCTCCCTGACTCCGCCCTCCATTCACAAACTAGCGTTTAACCATGCTTCTGACACAACAAACGACAAATCTTAATTTGACGCAAATCTTAACACACAGATCTTAATTAATAATCTTTAAAAATATATATTAAAATCCTCTACTGTGAGCACTTTATATACACTTAAATCAAAATTATTCACCCCATTGCAAATCAAGTTTATTGACAGAATGTACAGACTTTCAGTTGTTTGCGATAAACAAATGCAATTGTAACAGTTCAACACAATGAATGCTTCAAGTGTTTTTTTGCCAAATTCAACTGAAGTGGAACTTATAATGACTTCTCCAGTCTCAAAATTATTCACCAGTTGAATAGAATCCCTCAGAACAGCACAAGTATGCAGAGCAGGTGTTGTCCCAAGCACACTTGATCAAGGGCTTCATTAACTGCACCAGGTGTGCTTGAGCTGGAACACGTGAAATACCTGAACTGGCTAGGGGTAGAAAATGTATGAAATACCTGGAACAGGACAGAAAAAGGAAGCTGTCAATGGCTGCAACTAGATTTCTGAGAAGGCAGGGTGTGAGAAACCCTCGAGTGATTGAAAAAGACCTGCACGTACACTTAGCAGAATTTTAGATATTATAAATAAGCTACTAGTCAGTAACAGACCCTCCAAAAGGTTACATTCAGTACTTCAGTGGAATTTCTGTGAACCTCCGTCTAAAAAAAATCATAACACGTATTGTCTCCTAACTGCTGTTTTTACATTTTATTCACAGACTTGACCGCTCACCAGAAACAAGATGAGCAAGCAGTACAAGGACAGGTAAGCAGATTCTTATTCAGTCCTGGTCAGATATCAACTTTCTAGGGTTGAGCTGTACTAAAATTTCCATACCCGTGTACTGACTGACATGGCATGTTCCAGAAAAAAAACTAGGACTTAGGCTTTTGCCCTCATGGAAATTTCAGATTCTATTAACAAGTAGTTGGTATACTTATGTACAACACACACACACACACACACACAGACACACACACACACTGTGACATTCTGAAGCAGAGCATGATCAGTATGCAGTATTCCAGCATGATAATGACCCCAAACACACCTCCAAGACGACCACTGCCTTGCTAAAGAAGCTGAGGGTGAAGGTGATGGACTAAACCCTATTGAGCATCTGTGGGGCATCCTCAAATGGAAAATGGAGGAGCACAAGGTCTCTAACATCCACCAGCTCCGTGATGTCATCATGGAGGAGTGGAAGAGGACTCCAGTAGCAACCTGTGAAGCTCTGGTGAACCCCATGCCCAAGAGGGTTAAGGCAGTGCTGGAAAATAATGGTGGCCACACAAAATATTGACACTTTGGGCCCAATTTGGACATTTTCACTTAGGGGTGTACTCACTTTAGTTTCCAGATGTTTAGACATTAATGCAGGGGTCGGGAACCTTTTTGGCTGAGAGAGCCATAAACGCCACATATTTTAAAATTTAATTCCGTAAGAGCCATACAATATGTTTAAAACTAAATACAAGTAAATGTGTGCATTTTATATAAGACCAACACTTTTAAAGTACAATAAGTCTCTGAATTATTTTTAATAACGTTGTTATGCTGTTGCTAACCAATGATGAATAAAGTACTTCTTACCATTAATGCGACTTCTGGTGCTGCATGGTTTTGCTGATGGCTTTGTAGTCTGGTTGATACGTGGTGAGGTTAAGCTTCATGCAGGCGTTGAGACTTCCATCCGTTAAACGTGATCGTGGGTTGGTCTTAATGTTATTTATATGTGAGAAAGGCTGCCCACATGCATACGTAGAGCCAAACATTGTCAGTACAGCAATACTCACATGCTGCAGTGTGTGCTATGTGACGGGAAGCGCCTTCCAAGTTTTGACAATCAGCTGGTCCTCGGGTTGAAGTTTTTTCATTTCTCCCCACTTGTGTTTGCTCGCCAACTCTACTTGCTGTCGTGCAGGTCTTTCCAAATCTTCATTCAGTGACTTGAACTTATTCACCCACGTGTCTGAGGGCTTCAGGTCAGCAGCTTGCAGCTCAAAATCTCTGACGGAGACACCGGAGATGTAACTCAGGTCGGCGCTGTCCACTGCACACTCGTGTGGATGGGTGATGAACTTAAAAAGACGAGTGTGCTCACGAAATTCTCCAAAGCGCGCTTTGAATGACTGCAGGAGATTAGATGTGAAGCCCGCGATGTAGTACGGCGTGTGTCAAAGTGCCACTTTATATTTGACCGTTTCATCGATGCAATTTTATCATTGCATATTAGACACACTGCAGAACCTGCTCTCTCCACAAAGGCGAATTCCTCTGTCCATTCCTGCTGAAAAGTACGATACTCATCTTTTTTTCTTTTAGCCATCTTCTTCGATAAAAGGGTTTCTGCAATTAGCTAGCTGACTACTTGAATAAAAGGAGGGAAGTTTACTTCCTGACCTCACAACGACACGTGTACGTTATGCATTATCCAATAAAAATTTGGTGTTGTCCCGGAGGACAGCTGTGATTGGCTCCAGCCACCCGCAACCATGAACATGAGCGGTAGGAAATGAATGGATTGAAATACATGAGAATGTTTTATATTTTTAACGTTAATATTTTTTTTATTATTAAAGATTTGTCTGCGAGCCAGATGCAGCCATTAAAAGAGCCACATCTGGCTCGCGAGCCATAGGTTCCCGACCCCTGCATTAATGGCTGTGTGTGGAGTTATTTTGAGGGGACAGCAAATTTACACTGTTACACAAGTTTACACTGTTACACCCACCCACACACACACACACACACACACACACATTGTTAGATATAATGACTAATCAAATAACATAAATAATATTTACGGACAGACTGAATGCTTTTCTGATGATTTGCTCTTTTTAAATGACCGAAGCTGAAAGTCCGCCCTCTGGCTGATGTGCGCATGCGCGTTGTTGTTATTCTCTGTTGACTGCGTATTTCTCAATCTGATGTCACACACTTAGGGAGTGCGGCTCTTCTCTCAGTATCTTCATGTGGAAACCAGATCATCATCAACAATGAGGCGAGTAGGTTTTCTTACTCCTATCTGTGACTCTTTAACAATAATAATAATAGTAATAATAATAAAATTCAATGACTGTGTGGAATCTTCTCTCTGACTATTTAGTAAACAAGATAAAATTCAGAGGGACTTCCTTCTTCCGGATCTCAAAAAAGGTAAATGTTTATAAACATGTCTACGACTAAACTCTGATGTTAAATAATATAAATAAGCGTCGGTGTGGTTGTGATTAATTCTATGCTTGTTTAGATGGGGTGAAGCTTTATCTCCAGAAGATCAGAAAAGTTGCTTCAGATAACAGGGGGACAGAGATTAAACTGAAAAAGGTAGAAGAGTACAGTTTCAAGGTCGGAACTTTGGAAGAAACATCGTACAAAGATGAGCCCGACATGATCGATGAGTGGGAGCAGTTCTACCTCCCAGAACACATGTTCATGGAGGTGATTGGTGTTTTGGAGGAGTTCACCGATGATGATGATCTGGTGCTGATGGTGTGTGAGGACGAGAAGGTGTTTGCTTTTGAAGATGAGACGCTGCATCTCGTCTCAAACAACCTCGAAGAGCTGTTTAAGAACGGCCTCCAGTTTCCAGGAACCGAACGGTATTACCGTGGGCAAACCTTTGAGTACATGGTGAGGTCATCACTGTTTCTCATTTAAATTCACACTAAATTAACTCTTTCATGTAAAGTGTCTACACTTATGGAGAATCAATTCGAGGCTGTTTTTAAGAAAAGATGCGAAGTGTAATTTAACATAAACCAGAGGCTGTTTGTCTTTCTGAACACGTCTGATAGATCTTTACAAACCTTTTACGCAATATCACAGATCAAATTCTCCAGTGAGCATCTTTGTTTACTATTTTATTTAATTTAACAGTTTTATGTTTAGCAATTACAGTGAATTGTAAATA